>NW_028121371.1:0-190000 GCF_965183815.1 Platalea leucorodia | reverse complement strand
CCCATTCACAGCCCCACAAACGCTGGCGCTCTCTCTTGCGACAGCCTCCCAAAGTCCAATACTACCTGCCTGCACCCCTCGGTACGGCCGGAGCCCGGCTCAGGAACTGCAAACGTCCGGGGATTCCTCCCACACCAAAGGGGCCAGGACCAAAAGCTCTTGCTGCTCTTCAAGGAGCCAGGCAACCCCATTCACAGCCCCACAAACGATGGCGCTCTCTCTTGCGACAGCCTCCCAAAGTCCAATACTACCTGCCTGCACCCCTCGGTACGGCCGGAGCCCGGCTCAGCAATTGCAAACGTCCAGGGATTCCTGCCACACCAAAGGGGCCAGGACCAAAAGCTCTTGCTGCTCTTCAAGGAGCCAGGCAACCCCATTCACAGCCCCACAAACGCTGGCGCTCTCTCTTGCGACAGCCTCCCAAAGTCCAATACTACCTGCCTGCACCCCTCGGTACAGCCGGAGCCCGGCTCAGGAACTGCAAACGTCCGGGGATTCCTCCCACACCAAAGGGGCCAGGACCAAAAGCTCTTGCTGCTCTTCAAGGAGCCAGGCAACCCCATTCACAGCCCCACAAACGATGGCGCTCTCTCTTGCGACAGCCTCCCAAAGTCCAACACTAGCTGCCTGCGCTGCTGAGTACAGCCGGAGCCCGGCTCAGCAATTGCGAACGTCCAGGGATTCCTCCCACACCAAAGGGGCCAGGACCAAAAGCTCTTGCTGCTCTTCAAGGAGCCAGGCAACCCCATTCACAGCCCCACAAACGATGGCGCTCTCTCTTGCGACAGCCTCCCAAAGTCCAACACTAGCTGCCTGCGCCGCTGAGTACAGCCGGAGCCCGGCTCAGCAATTGCGAACGTCCAGGGATTCCTCCCACACCAAAGGGGCCAGCACCAAAAGCTCTTGCTGCTCTTGAAGGAGCCAGGCAACCCCATTCACAGCCCCACAAACGATGGCGCTCTCTCTTGCGACAGCCTCCCAAAGTCCAATACTAGCTGCTTGCGCCGCTGAGTACAGCCGGAGCCCGGCTCAGCAATTGCGAACGTCCAGGGATTCCTCCCACACCAAAGGGGCCAGGACCAAAAGCTCTTGCTGCTCTTCAAGGAGCCAGGCAACCCCATTCACAGCCCCACAAACGATGGCGCTCTCTCTTGCGACAGCCTCCCAAAGTCCAATACTACCTGCCTGCACCCCTCGGTACGGCCGGAGCCCGGCTCAGCAATTGCAAACGTCCAGGGATTCCTGCCACACCAAAGGTGCCAGGACCAAAAGCTCTTGCTGCTCTTCAAGGAGCCAGGCAACCCCATTCACAGCCCCACAAACGCTGGCGCTCTCTCTTGCGACAGCCTCCCAAAGTCCAATACTAGCTGCCTGCGCTGCTGAGTACAGCCGGACCCCGGCTCAGGAACTGTGAACGTCCAGGGATTCCTCCCACACCAAAGGGGCCAGGACCAAAAGCTCTTGCTGCTCTTCAAGGAGCCAGGCAACCCCATTCACAGCCCCACAAACGATGGCGCTCTCTCTTGCGACAGCCTCCCAAAGTCCAATACTAGCTGCCTGCACCCCTCGGTACGGCCGGAGCCCGGCTCACCAATTGCAAACGTCCAGGGATTCCTCCCACACCAAAGGGGCCAGGACCAAAAGCTCTTGCTGCTCTTCAAGGAGCCAGGCAACCCCGTTCACAGCCCCACAAACGCTGGCGCTCTCTCTTGCGACAGCCTCCCAAAGTCCAATACTACCTGCCTGCACCCCTCGGTACGGCCGGACCCCGGCTCAGCAATTGCGAACGTCCAGGGATTCCTCCCACACCAAAGGGGCCAGGACCAAAAGATCTTGCTGCTCTTCAAGGAGCCAGGCAACCCCATTCACAGCCCCACAAACGCTGGCGCTCTCTCTTGCGACAGCCTCCCAAAGTCCAATACTAGCTGCCTGCACCCCTCGGTACGGCCGGACCCCGGCTCAGGAATTGCGAACGTCCAGGGATTCCTCCCACACCAAAGGGGCCAGCACCAAAAGCTCTTGCTGCTCTTCAAGGAGCCAGGCAACCCCATTCACAGCCCCACAAACGATGGCGCTCTCTCTTGCGACAGCCTCCCAAAGTCCAATACTAGCTGCCTGCACCCCTCGGTACGGCCGGAGCCCGGCTCAGCAATTGCGAACGTCCAGGGATTCCTCCCACACCAAAGGGGCCAGCACCAAAAGCTCTTGCTGCTCTTGAAGGAGCCAGGCAACCCCATTCACAGCCCCACAAACGCTGGCGCTCTCTCTTGCGACAGCCTCCCAAACTCCAATACTACCTGCCTGCACCCCTCGGTACGGCCGGAGCCCGGCTCACCAATTGCAAACGTCCAGGGATTCCTCCCACACCAAAGGGGCCAGGACCAAAAGCTCTTGCTGCTCTTCAAGGAGCCAGGCAACCCCATTCACAGCCCCACAAACGATGGCGCTCTCTTGCGACAGCCTCCCAAAGTCCAATACTAGCTGCCTGCGCCGCTGAGTACAGCCGGAGCCCGGCTCAGCAATTGCGAACGTCCAGGGATTCCTCCCACACCAAAGGGGCCAGGACCAAAAGCTCTTGCTGCTCTCCAAGGAGCCAGGCAACCCCATTCACAGCCCCACAAACAATGGCGCTCTCTCTTGCGAGAGACTCCCAAAGTCCAAATCTAGCTGCCTGCACCCCTCGGTACAGCCGGAGCCCGGCTCAGGAACCGCGAACGTCCGGGGATTCCTGCCACACCAAAGGGGCCAGGACCTAAAGCTCTTGCTGCTCTTCAAGGAGCCAGGCAACCCCATTCACAGCCCCACAAACGATGGCGCTCTCTCTTGCGACAGCCTCCCAAAGTCCAATACTACCTGCCTGCACCACCGAGTACAGCCGGAGCCCGGCTCAGCAATTGCAAACGTCCAGGGATTCCTGCCACACCAAAGAGGCCAGCACCAAAAGCTCTTGCTGCTCTTCAAGGAGCCAGGCAACCCCATTCACAGCCCCACAAACGATGGCGCTCTCTCTTGCGACAGCCTCCCAAAGTCCAATACTACCTGCCTGCACCCCTCGGTACGGCCGGAGCCCAGCTCAGCAATTGCAAACGTCCAGGGATTCCTCCCACACCAAAGGGGCCAGGACCAAAAGCTCTTGCTGCTCTTCAAGGAGCCAGGCAACCCCATTCACAGCCCCACAAACGCTGGCGCTCTCTCTTGCGACAGCCTCCCAAAGTCCAATACTAGCTGCCTGCACCCCTCGGTACGGCCGGAGCCCGGCTCACCAATTGCAAACGTCCAGGGATTCCTGCCACACCAAAGGGGCCAGCACCAAAAGCTCTTGCTGCTCTTCAAGGAGCCAGGCAACCCCGTTCACAGCCCCACAAACGCTGGCGCTCTCTCTTGCGACAGCCTCCCAAAGTCCAATACTAGCTGCCTGCACCCCTCGGTACGGCCGGAGCCCGGCTCAGCAATTGCAAACGTCCAGGGATTCCTCCCACACCAAAGGGGCCAGGACCAAAAGCTCTTGCTGCTCTTCAAGGAGCCAGGCAACCCCATTCACAGCCCCACAAACGATGGCGCTCTCTCTTGCGACAGCCTCCCAAAGTCCAATACTACCTGCCTGCACCACCGAGTACAGCCGGAGCCAGGTTCAGCAATTGCAAACGTCCAGGGATTCCTCCCACACCAAAGGGGCCAGGACCAAAAGCTCTAGCTGCTCTCCAAGGAGCCAGGCAACCCCATTCACAGCCCCACAAACGCGGGCGCTCTCTCTTGCGACAGCCTCCCAAAGTCCAATACTACCTGCCTGCACCCCTCGGTACGGCCGGAGCCCCGCTCAGGAACTGCAAACGTCCGGGGATTCCTGCCACACCAAAGGGGCCAGGACCAAAAGCTCTTGCTGCTCTTCAAGGAGCCAGGCAACCCCATTCACAGCCCCACAAACGATGGCGCTCTCTCTTGCGACAGCCTCCCAAAGTCCAATACTACCTGCCTGCACCACCGAGTACAGCCGGAGCCAGGTTCAGCAATTGCAAACGTCCAGGGATTCCTCCCACACCAAAGGGGCCAGGACCAAAAGCTCTTGCTGCTCTCCAAGGAGCCAGGCAACCCCATTCACAGCCCCACAAACGCGGGCGCTCTCTCTTGCGACAGCCTCCCAAAGTCCAATACTACCTGCCTGCACCCCTCGGTACGGCCGGAGCCCCGCTCAGGAACTGCAAACGTCCGGGGATTCCTCCCACACCAAAGGGGCCAGGACCAAAAGCTCTTGCTGCTCTTCAAGGAGCCAGGCAACCCCATTCACAGCCCCACAAACGCGGGCTCTCTCTCTTGCGAGAGACTCCCAAAGTCCAATACTAGCTGCCTGCACCCCTCAGTACAGCCGGAGCCCAGCTCAGGAACTGCAAACGTCCGGGGATTCCTGCCACACCAAAGGGGCCAGGACCTAAAGCTCTTGCTGCTCTTCAAGGAGCCAGGCAACCCCATTCACAGCCCCACAAACGCTGGCGCTCTCTCTTGCGACAGCCTCCCAAAGTCCAATACTAGCTGCCTGCACCCCTCGGTACAGCTGGAGCCCGGCTCAGCAATTGCGAACATCCAGGGATTCCTGCCACACCAAAGAGGCCAGCACCAAAAGCTCTTGCTGCTCTTCAAGGAGCCAGGCAACCCCATTCACAGCCCCACAAACGCTGGCGCTCTCTCTTGCGACAGCCTCCCAAAGTCCAATACTAGCTGCCTGCGCCGCTCGGTACGGCCGGAGCCCAGCTCAGCAATTGCAAACGTCCAGGGATTCCTCCCACACCAAAGGGGCCAGGACCAAAAGCTCTTGCTGCTCTTCAAGGAGCCAGGCAACCCCATTCACAGCCCCACAAACGATGGCGCTCTCTCTTGCGACAGCCTCCCAAAGTCCAATACTACCTGCCTGCACCCCTCGGTACAGCCGGAGCCCGGCTCAGCAATTGCAAACGTCCAGGGATTCCTCCCACACCAAAGGGGCCAGGACCAAAAGCTCTTGCTGCTCTTCAAGGAGCCAGGCAACCCCATTCACAGCCCCACAAACGATGGCGCTCTCTCTTGCGACAGCCTCCCAAAGTCCAACACTAGCTGCCTGCGCCGCTGAGTACAGCCGGAGCCCGGCTCAGCAATTGCGAACGTCCAGGGATTCCTCCCACACCAAAGGTGCCAGGACCAAAAGCTCTTGCTGCTCTTCAAGGAGCCAGGCAACCCCATTCACAGCCCCACAAACGCTGGCGCTCTCTCTTGCGACAGCCTCCCAAAGTCCAATACTAGCTGCCTGCGCCGCTGAGTACAGCCTGAGCCCGGCTCAGCAATTGCGAACGTCCAGGGATTCCTCCCACACCAAAGGGGCCAGGACCAAAAGCTCTAGCTGCTCTTCAAGGAGCCAGGCAACCCCATTCACAGCCCCACAAACGCTGGCGCTCTCTCGTGCGACAGCCTCCCAAAGTCCAATACTAGCTGCCTGCACCCCTCGGTACGGCCGGAGCCCGGCTCAGCAATTGCGAACGTCCAGGGATTCCTCCCACACCAAAGGGGCCAGGACCAAAAGCTCTTGCTGCTCTTCAAGGAGCCAGGCAACCCCATTCACAGCCCCACAAACGCTGGCGCTCTCTCTTGCGACAGCCTCCCAAAGTCCAATACTACCTGCCTGCACCCCTCGGTACGGCCGGAGCCCGGCTCAGCAATTGCAAACGTCCAGGGATTCCTCCCACACCAAAGGGGCCAGGACCAAAAGCTCTTGCTGCTCTTCAAGGAGCCAGGCAACCCCATTCACAGCCCCACAAACGCTGGCGCTCTCTCTTGCGACAGCCTCCCAAAGTCCAACACTAGCTGCCTGCGCTGCTGAGTACAGCCGGAGCCAGGCTCAGCAATTGCGAACGTCCAGGGATTCCTCCCACACCAAAGGGGCCAGGACCAAAAGCTCTTGCTGCTCTTCAAGGAGCCAGGCAACCCCATTCACAGCCCCACAAACGCGGGCTCTCTCTCTTGCGAGAGACTCCCAAAGTCCAATACTAGCTGCCTGCACCCCTCAGTACAGCCGGAGCCCAGCTCAGGAACTGCAAACGTCCGGGGATTCCTCCCACACCAAAGGGGCCAGGACCTAAAACTCTTGCTGCTCTTCAAGGAGCCAGGCAACCCCATTCACAGCCCCACAAACGCTGGCGCTCTCTCTTGCGACAGCCTCCCAAAGTCCAATACTAGCTGCCTGCACCCCTCGGTACAGCTGGAGCTCGGCTCAGCAATTGCGAACATCCAGGGATTCCTGCCACACCAAAGAGGCCAGCACCAAAAGCTCTTGCTGCTCTTCAAGGAGCCAGGCAACCCCATTCACAGCCCCACAAACGCTGGCGCTCTCTCTTGCGACAGCCTCCCAAAGTCCAATACTAGCTGCCTGCGCCGCTCGGTACGGCCGGAGCCCAGCTCAGCAATTGCAAACGTCCAGGGATTCCTCCCACACCAAAGGGGCCAGGACCAAAAGCTCTTGCTGCTCTTCAAGGAGCCAGGCAACCCCATTCACAGCCCCACAAACGATGGCGCTCTCTCTTGCGACAGCCTCCCAAAGTCCAATACTACCTGCCTGCACCCCTCGGTACAGCCGGAGCCCGGCTCAGCAATTGCAAACGTCCAGGGATTCCTCCCACACCAAAGGGGCCAGGACCAAAAGCTCTTGCTGCTCTTCAAGGAGCCAGGCAACCCCATTCACAGCCCCACAAACGATGGCGCTCTCTCTTGCGACAGCCTCCCAAAGTCCAACACTAGCTGCCTGCGCCGCTGAGTACAGCCGGAGCCCGGCTCAGCAATTGCGAACGTCCAGGGATTCCTCCCACACCAAAGGTGCCAGCACCAAAAGCTCTTGCTGCTCTTCAAGGAGCCAGGCAACCCCATTCACAGCCCCACAAACGATGGCGCTCTCTCTTGCGACAGCCTCCCAAAGTCCAATACTAGCTGCCTGCGCCGCTGAGTACAGCCTGAGCCCGGCTCAGCAATTGCGAACGTCCAGGGATTCCTCCCACACCAAAGGGGCCAGCACCAAAAGCTCTTGCTGCTCTTCAAGGAGCCAGGCAACCCCATTCACAGCCCCACAAACGCTGGCGCTCTCTCTTGCGACAGCCTCCCAAAGTCCAATACTAGCTGCCTGCACCCCTCGGTACGGCCGGAGCCCGGCTCAGCAATTGCAAACGTCCAGGGATTCCTCCCACACCAAAGGGGCCAGGACCAAAAGCTCTAGCTGCTCTTCAAGGAGCCAGGCAACCCCATTCACAGCCCCACAAACGCTGGCGCTCTCTCTTGCGACAGCCTCCCAAAGTCCAATACTACCTGCCTGCACCCCTCGGTACGGCCGGAGCCCGGCTCACCAATTGCAAACGTCCAGGGATTCCTGCCACACCAAAGGGGCCAGGACCAAAAGCTCTTGCTGCTCTTCAAGGAGCCAGGCAACCCCATTCACAGCCCCACAAACGATGGCGCTCTCTCTTGCGACAGCCTCCCAAAGTCCAATACTAGCTGCCTGCACCCCTCGGTACGGCTGGAGCCCGGCTCAGCAATTGCGAACGTCCAGGGATTCCTGCCACACCAAAGAGGCCAGCACCAAAAGCTCTTGCTGCTCTTCAAGGAGCCAGGCAACCCCATTCACAGCCCCACAAACGCTGGCGCTCTCTCTTGCGACAGCCTCCCAAAGTCCAATACTAGCTGCCTGCGCCGCTCGGTACAGCCGGAGCCCGGCTCAGCAATTGCAAACGTCCAGGGATTCCTCCCACACCAAAGGGGCCAGGACCAAAAGCTCTTGCTGCTCTTCAAGGAGCCAGGCAACCCCATTCACAGCCCCACAAACGATGGCGCTCTCTCTTGCGACAGCCTCCCAAAGTCCAACACTAGCTGCCTGCGCCGCTGAGTACAGACGGAGCCCGGCTCAGCAATTGCGAACGTCCAGGGATTCCTCCCACACCAAAGGGGCCAGGACCAAAAGCTCTTGCTGCTCTCCAAGGAGCCAGGCAACCCCATTCACAGCCCCACAAACAATGGCGCTCTCTCTTGCGAGAGACTCCCAAAGTCCAAATCTAGCTGCCTGCACCCCTCGGTACAGCCGGAGCCCAGCTCAGCAATTGCGAACGTCCGGGGATTCCTGCCACACCAAAGGGGCCAGGACCTAAAGCTCTTGCTGCTCTTCAAGGAGCCAGGCAACCCCATTCACAGCCCCACAAACGATGGCGCTCTCTCTTGCGACAGCCTCCCAAAGTCCAATACTAGCTGCCTGCACCCCTCGGTACGGCCGGAGCCCGGCTCAGCAATTGCGAACATCCAGGGATTCCTGCCACACCAAAGGGGCCAGCACCAAAAGCTCTTGCTGCTCTTCAAGGAGCCAGGCAACCCCATTCACAGCCCCACAAACGATGGCGCTCTCTCTTGCGACAGCCTCCCAAAGTCCAATACTAGCTGCCTGCGCCGCTGAGTACAGCCTGAGCCCGGCTCAGCAATTGCGAACGTCCAGGGATTCCTCCCACACCAAAGGGGCCAGGACCAAAAGATCTTGCTGCTCTTCAAGGAGCCAGGCAACCCCATTCACAGCCCCACAAACGATGGCGCTCTCTCTTGCGACAGCCTCCCAAAGTCCAATACTAGCTGCCTGCACCCCTCGGTACGGCCGGACCCCGGCTCAGGAATTGAGAACGTCCAGGGATTCCTCCCACACCAAAGGCGCCAGGACCAAAAGCTCTTGCTGCTCTTCAAGGAGCCAGGCAACCCCATTCACAGCCCCACAAACGATGGCGCTCTCTCTTGCGACAGCCTCCCAAAGTCCAATACTAGCTGTCTGCACCCCTCGGTACGGCCGGAGCCCGGCTCAGCAATTGCGAACGTCCAGGGATTCCTCCCACACCAAAGGTGCCAGGACCAAAAGCTCTTGCTGCTCTTCAAGGAGCCAGGCAACCCCATTCACAGCCCCACAAACGCTGGCGCTCTCTCTTGCGACAGCCTCCCAAAGTCCACTACTAGCTGCCTGCGCCGCTGAGTACAGCCGGAACCCGGCTCACCAATTGCGAACGTCCGGGGATTCCTCCCACACCAAAGGGGCCCGGACCAAAAGCTCTTGCTGCTCTTCAAGGAGCCAGGCAACCCCATTCACAGCCCCACAAACGCTGGCGCTCTCTCTTGCGACAGCCTCCCAAAGTCCAATACTAGCTGCCTGCACCACCGAGTACAGCCGGAGCCCGGCTCAGCAATTGCAAACGTCCAGGGATTCCTCCCACACCAAAGGGGCCAGGACCAAAAGCTCTTGCTGCTCTTCAAGGAGCCAGGCAACCCCATTCACAGCCCCACAAACGCTGGCACTCTCTCTTGCGACAGCCTCCCAAAGTCCAATACTACCTGCCTGCACCCCTCGGTACGGCCGGAGCCCGGCTCAGCAATTGCAAACATCCAGGGATTCCTCCCACACCAAAGGGGCCAGGACCAAAAGCTCTTGCTGCTCTTGAAGGAGCCAGGCAACCCCATTCACAGCCCCACAAACGCTGGCGCTCTCTCTTGCGACAGCCTCCCAAAGTCCAATACTAGCTGCCTGCACCCCTCGGTACGGCCGGAGCCAGGCTCAGCAATTGCGAACGTCCAGGGATTCCTCCCACACCAAAGGGGCCAGGACCAAAAGCTCTTGCTGCTCTTCAAGGAGCCACGCAACCCCATTCACAGCCCCACAAACGATGGCGCTCTCTCTTGCGACAGCCTCCCAAAGTCCAATACTAGCTGCCTGCGCCCCTCGGTACGGCCGGAGCCCGGCTCAGCAATTGCTAACGTCCAGGGATTCCTCCCACACCAAAGGGGCCAGGACCAAAAGCTCTTGCTGCTCTTCAAGGAGCCAGGCAACCCCATTCACAGCCCCACAAACGATGGCGCTCTCTCTTGCGACAGCCTCCCAAAGTCCAATACTAGCTGCCTGCACCACCGAGTACAGCCGGAGCCCGGCTCAGGAACTGCGAACGTCCGGGGATTCCTCCCACACCAAAGGGGCCAGGACCAAAAGCTCTTGCTGCTCTTCAAGGAGCCAGGCAACCCCATTCACAGCCCCACAAACGATGGCGCTCTCTCTTGCGACAGCCTCCCAAAGTCCAATACTACCTGCCTGCACCCCTCGGTACGGCCGGAGCCCGGCTCAGCAATTGCGAACGTCCAGGGATTCCTCCCACACCAAAGGGGCCAGCACCAAAAGCTCTTGCTGCTCTTCAAGGAGCCACGCAACCCCATTCACAGCCCCACAAACGATGGCGCTCTCTCTTGCGACAGCCTCACAAAGTCCAATACTAGCTGCTTGCGCCGCTGAGTACAGCCGGAGCCCGGCTCAGCAATTGCGAACGTCCAGGGATTCCTCCCACACCAAAGGGGCCAGGACCAAAAGCTCTTGCTGCTCTTCAAGGAGCCAGGCAACCCCATTCACAGCCCCACAAACGATGGCGCTCTCTCTTGCGACAGCCTCCCAAAGTCCAATACTAGCTGCCTGCACCCCTCCGTACGGCCGGAGCCAGGCTCACCAATTGCAAACGTCCAGGGATTCCTCCCACACCAAAGGGGCCAGGACCAAAAGCTCTTGCTGCTCTTCAAGGAGCCAGGCAACCCCATTCACAGCCCCACAAACGCTGGCGCTCTCTCTTGCGACAGCCTCCCAAAGTCCAATACTAGCTGCCTGCGCCCCTCGGTACGGCCGGACCCCGGCTCAGGAATTGCGAACGTCCAGGGATTCCTCCCACACCAAAGGGGCCAGCACCAAAAGATCTTGCTGCTCTTCAAGGAGCCAGGCAACCCCATTCACAGCCCCACAAACGCTGGCGCTCTCTCTTGCGACAGCCTCCCAAAGTCCAATACTAGCTGCCTGCACCCCTCGGTACGGCCGGAGCCAGGCTCAGCAATTGCGAACATCCAGGGATTCCTCCCACACCAAAGGGGCCAGGACCAAAAGCTCTTGCTGCTCTTCAAGGAGCCAGGCAACCCCATTCACAGGCCCACAAACGCTGGCGCTCTATCTTGTGACAGCCTCCCAAAGTCCAATACTACCTGCCTGCACCCCTCGGTACAGCCGGAGCCTGGCTCAGCAATTGCGAACGTCCAGGGATTCCTCCCACACCAAAGGTGCCAGGACCAAAAGCTCTTGCTGCTCTTCAAGGAGCCAGGCAACCCCATTCACAGCCCCACAAACGATGGCGCTCTCTCTTGCGACAGCCTCCCAAAGTCCAATACTAGCTGCCTGCGCCGCTCGATACAGCCGGAACCCGGCTCAGCAATTGCGAACGTCCAGGGATTCCTCCCACACCAAAGGGGCCAGGACCAAAAGCTCTTGCTGCTCTTGAAGGAGCCAGGCAACCCCATTCACAGCCCCACAAACGCTGGCGCTCTCTCTTGCGACAGCCTCCCAAAGTCCAATACTACCTGCCTGCACCCCTCGGTACGGCCGGAGCCCGGCTCAGCAATTGCAAACGTCCAGGGATTCCTCCCACAGCAAAGGGGCCAGCACCAAAAGCTCTTGCTGCTCTTCAAGGAGCCAGGCAACCCCATTCACAGCCCCACAAACGCTGGCGCTCTCTCTTGCGACAGCCTCCCAAAGTCCAATACTACCTGCCTGCACCCCTCGGTACGGCCGGAGCCCGGCTCAGCAATTGCGAACGTCCAGGGATTCCTGCCACACCAAAGGGGCCAGCACCAAAAGCTCTTGCTGTTCTTCAAGGAGCCAGGCAACCCCATTCACAGCCCCACAAATGCTGGCGCTCTCTCTTGCGACAGCCTCCCGAAGTCCAATACTAGCTGCCTGCACCACTGAGTACAGCCGGACCCCAGTTCAGCATTTCCAAACGTCCGGGGATTCCTCCCACACCAAAGGTGCCAGCACCAAAAGCTCTTGCTGCTCTTCAAGGAGCCAGGCAACCCCATTCACAGCCCCACAAACGATGGCGCTCTCTCTTGCGACAGCCTCCCAAAGTCCAATACTAGCTGCCTGCGCCGCTCGGTACGGCCGGAGCCCAGCTCAGCAATTGCAAACGTCCAGGGATTCCTCCCACACCAAAGGGGCCAGGACCAAAAGCTCTTGCTGCTCTTCAAGGAGCCAGGCAACCCCATTCACAGCCCCACAAACGATGGCGCTCTCTCTTGCGACAGCCTCCCAAAGTCCAATACTACCTGCCTGCACCACCGAGTACAGCCGGAGCCTGGCTCAGGAACTGCAAACGTCCAGGGATTCCTCCCACACCAAAGGGGCCAGGACCAAAAGCTCTTGCTGCTCTTCAAGGAGCCAGGCAACCCCATTCACAGCCCCACAAACGATGGCGCTCTCTCTTGCGACAGCCTCCCAAAGTCCAATACTAGCTGCCTGCACCACCGAGTACAGCCGGAGCCCGGCTCAGGAACTGCGAACGTCCAGGGATTCCTCCCACACCAAAGGGGCCAGGACCAAAAGCTCTTGCTGCTCTTCAAGGAGCCAGGCAACCCCATTCACAGCCCCACAAACCATGGCGCTCTCTCTTGCGACAGCCTCCCAAAGTCCAATACTACCTGCCTGCACCCCTCGGTACGGCCGGAGCCCGGCTCAGCAATTGCGAACATCCAGGGATTCCTCCCACACCAAAGGGGCCAGCACCAAAAGCTCTTGCTGCTCTTCAAGGAGCCAGGCAACCCCATTCACAGCCCCACAAACGATGGCGCTCTCTCTTGCGACAGCCTCCCAAAGTCCAACACTATCTGCCTGTGCCGCTGAGTACAGCCGGAGCCCGGCTCAGGAACTGCGAACGTCCAGGGATTCCTCCCACACCAAAGGGGCCAGGACCAAAAGCTCTTGCTGCTCTTCAAGGAGCCAGGCAACCCCATTCACAGCCCCACAAACGCTGGCGCTCTCTTGCGACAGCCTCCCAAAGTCCAATACTAGCTGCCTGCACCCCTCGGTACGGCCGGAGCCCGGCTCAGCAATTGCGAACGTCCAGGGATTCCTCCCACACCAAAGGGGCCCGGACCAAAAGCTCTTGCTGCTCTTCAAGGAGCCAGGCAACCCCATTCACAGCCCCACAAACGCTGGCGCTCTCTCTTGCGACAGCCTCCCAAAGTCCAATACTAGCTGCCTGCACCCCTCGGTACGGCCGGACCCCGGCTCAGCAATTGCAAACGTCCAGGGATTCCTCCCACACCAAAGGGGCCAGCACCAAAAGCTCTTGCTGCTCTTCAGGGAGCCAGGCAACCCCATTCACAGCCCCACAAATGCTGGCGCTCTCTCTTGCGACAGCCTCCCAAAGTCCAATACTACCTGCCTGCACCACTGAGTACAGCCGGAGCCCAGCTCAGCAATTGCAAACGTCCAGGGATTCCTCCCACACCAAAGGGGCCAGGACCAAAAGCTCTTGCTGCTCTTCAAGGAGCCAGGCAACCCCATTCACAGCCCCACAAACGCTGGCGCTCTCTCTTGCGACAGCCTCCCAAAGTCCAATACTAGCTGCCTGCACCCCTCGGTACGGCCGGAGCCCGGCTCAGCAATTGCAAACGTCCAGGGATTCCTCCCACACCAAAGGGGCCAGGACCAAAAGCTCTTGCTGCTCTCCAAGGAGCCAGGCAACCCCATTCACAGCCCCACAAACGATGGCGCTCTCTCTTGCGACAGCCTCCCAAAGTCCAATACTACCTGCCTGCACCACCGAGTACAGCCGGAGCCCGGCTCAGGAACTGCGAACGTCCGGGGATTCCTCCCACACCAAAGGGGCCAGGACCAAAAGCTCTTGCTGCTCTTCAAGGAGCCAGGCAACCCCATTCACAGCCCCACAAACGATGGCGCTCTCTCTTGCGACAGCCTCCCAAAGTCCAATACTACCTGCCTGCACCCCTCGGTACGGCCGGACCCCGGCTCAGCAATTGCAAACGTCCAGGGATTCCTCCCACACCAAAGGGGCCAGCACCAAAAGCTCTTGCTGCTCTTCAAGGAGCCAGGCAACCCCATTCACAGCCCCACAAACGATGGCGCTCTCTCTTGCGACAGCCTCCCAAAGTCCAATACTAGCTGCCTGCACCACCGAGTACAGCCGGAGCCCGGCTCAGGAACTGTGAACGTCCAGGGATTCCTCCCACACCAAAGGGGCCAGCACCAAAAGCTCTTGCTGCTCTTCAAGGAGCCAGGCAACCCCATTCACAGCCCCACAAACGCTGGCGCTCTCTCTTGCGACAGCCTCCCAAAGTCCAATACTACCTGCCTGCACCCCTCGGTACGGCCGGAGCCCGGCTCAGCAATTGCGAACATCCAGGGATTCCTCCCACACCAAAGGGGCCAGCACCAAAAGCTCTTGCTGCTCTTCAAGGAGCCAGGCAACCCCATTCACAGCCCCACAAACGCTGGCGCTCTCTCTTGCGACAGCCTCCCAAACTCCAATACTACCTGCCTGCACCACCGAGTACAGCCGGAGCCCGGCTCAGCAATTGCGAACGTCCAGGGATTCCTCCCACACCAAAGGGGCCAGGACCAAAAGCTCTTGCTGCTCTTCAAGGAGCCAGGCAACCCCATTCACAGCCCCACAAACGATGGCGCTCTCTCTTGCGACAGCCTCCCAAAGTCCAATACTAGCTGCCTGCACCCCTCGGTACGGCCGGAGCCCGGCTCAGCAATTGCAAACGTCCAGGGATTCCTCCCACACCAAAGGGGCCAGCACCAAAAGCTCTTGCTGCTCTTCAAGGAGCCAGGCAACCCCATTCACAGCCCCACAAACGATGGCGCTCTCTCTTGCGACAGCCTCCCAAAGTCCAATACTACCTGCCTGCACCACCGAGTACAGCCGGAGCCCGGCTCAGAAACTGCGAACGTCTAGGGATTCCTCCCACACCAAAGGGGCCAGGACCAAAAGCTCTTGCTGCTCTTCAAGGAGCCACGCAACCCCATTCACAGCCCCACAAACGCTGGCGCTCTCTCTTGCGACAGCCTCCCAAAGTCCAATACTAGCTGCCTGCACCCCTCGGTACGGCCGGAGCCCGGCTCACCAATTGCAAACGTCCAGGGATTCCTCCCACACCAAAGGGGCCAGGACCAAAAGCTCTTGCTGCTCTTCAAGGAGCCAGGCAACCCCGTTCACAGCCCCACAAACGCTGGCGCTCTCTCTTGCGACAGCCTCCCAAAGTCCAATACTAGCTGCCTGCACCCCTCGGTACGGCCGGAGCCCGGCTCAGCAATTGCGAACGTCCAGGGATTCCTCCCACACCAAAGGGGCCAGCACCAAAAGCTCTTGCTGCTCTTCAAGGAGCCAGGCAACCCCATTCACAGCCCCACAAACGCTGGCGCTCTCTCTTGCGACAGCCTCCCAAAGTCCAATACTACCTGCCTGCACCCCTCGGTACGGCCGGAGCCCGGCTCACCAATTGCAAACGTCCAGGGATTCCTCCCACACCAAAGGGGCCAGGACCAAAAGCTCTTGCTGCTCTTCAAGGAGCCAGGCAACCCCATTCACAGCCCCACAAACGATGGCGCTCTCTCTTGCGACAGCCTCCCAAAGTCCAATACTACCTGCCTGCACCCCTCGGTACGGCCGGAGCCCGGCTCAGCAATTGCAAACGTCCAGGGATTCCTCCCACACCAAAGGGGCCAGGACCAAAAGCTCTAGCTGCTCTTCAAGGAGCCAGGCAACCCCATTCACAGCCCCACAAACGATGGCGCTCTCTCTTGCGACAGCCTCCCAAAGTCCAATACTACCTGCCTGCACCACCGAGTACGGCCGGAGCCCGGCTCAGCAATTGCAAACGTCCAGGGATTCCTGCCACACCAAAGGTGCCAGGACCAAAAGCTCTTGCTGCTCTTGAAGGAGCCAGGCAACCCCATTCACAGCCCCACAAACGCTGGCGCTCTCTCTTGCGACAGCCTCCCAAAGTCCAATACTAGCTGCCTGCGCTGCTGAGTACAGCCGGACCCCGGCTCAGGAACTGTGAACGTCCAGGGATTCCTCCCACACCAAAGGGGCCAGCACCAAAAGCTCTTGCTGCTCTTCAAGGAGCCAGGCAACCCCATTCACAGCCCCACAAACGATGGCGCTCTCTCTTGCGACAGCCTCCCAAAGTCCAATACTAGCTGCCTGCACCCCTCGGTACAGCCGGAGCCCGGCTCACCAATTGCAAACGTCCAGGGATTCCTGCCACACCAAAGGGGCCAGCACCAAAAGCTCTTGCTGCTCTTCAAGGAGCCAGGCAACCCCGTTCACAGCCCCACAAACGCTGGCGCTCTCTCTTGCGACAGCCTCCCAAAGTCCAATACTAGCTGCCTGCACCCCTCGGTACGGCCGGAGCCCGGCTCAGCAATTGCAAACGTCCAGGGATTCCTCCCACACCAAAGGGGCCAGGACCAAAAGCTCTTGCTGCTCTTGAAGGAGCCAGGCAACCCCATTCACAGCCCCACAAACGCTGGCGCTCTCTCTTGCGACAGCCTCCCAAAGTCCAATACTAGCTGCCTGCACCCCTCGGTACGGCCGGAGCCCGGCTCAGCAATTGCGAACGTCCAGGGATTCCTCCCACACCAAAGGGGCCAGGACCAAAAGATCTTGCTGCTCTTCAAGGAGCCAGGCAACCCCATTCACAGCCCCACAAACGATGGCGCTCTCTCTTGCGACAGCCTCCCAAAGTCCAACACTAGCTGCCTGCGCCGCTGAGTACAGCCGGAGCCCGGCTCAGCAATTGCAAACGTCCAGGGATTCCTGCCACACCAAAGGTGCCAGGACCAAAAGCTCTTGCTGCTCTTCAAGGAGCCAGGCAACCCCATTCACAGCCCCACAAACGATGGCGCTCTCTCTTGCGACAGCCTCCCAAAGTCCAACACTAGCTGCCTGCGCCGCTGAGTACAGCCGGAGCCCGGCTCAGCAATTGCGAACGTCCAGGGATTCCTCCCACACCAAAGGTGCCAGCACCAAAAGCTCTTGCTGCTCTTCAAGGAGCCAGGCAACCCCATTCACAGCCCCACAAACGATGGCGCTCTCTCTTGCGACAGCCTCCCAAAGTCCAATACTAGCTGCCTGCGCCGCTGAGTACAGCCGGAGCCCAGCTCAGCAATTGCGAACGTCCAGGGATTCCTCCCACACCAAAGGGGCCAGGACCAAAAGCTCTTGCTGCTCTTCAAGGAGCCAGGCAACCCCATTCACAGCCCCACAAACGATGGCGCTCTCTCTTGCGACAGCCTCCCAAAGTCCAATACTACCTGCCTGCACCCCTCGGTACGGCCGGAGCCCGGCTCAGCAATTGCAAACGTCCAGGGATTCCTCCCACACCAAAGGGGCCAGGACCAAAAGCTCTAGCTGCTCTTCAAGGAGCCAGGCAACCCCATTCACAGCCCCACAAACGATGGCGCTCTCTCTTGCGACAGCCTCCCAAAGTCCAATACTACCTGCCTGCACCACCGAGTACGGCCGGAGCCCGGCTCAGCAATTGCAAACGTCCAGGGATTCCTGCCACACCAAAGGTGCCAGGACCAAAAGCTCTTGCTGCTCTTGAAGGAGCCAGGCAACCCCATTCACAGCCCCACAAACGCTGGCGCTCTCTCTTGCGACAGCCTCCCAAAGTCCAATACTAGGTGCCTGCACCCCTCGGTACGGCCGGACCCCGGCTCAGGAATTGAGAACGTCCAGGGATTCCTCCCACACCAAAGGGGCCAGCACCAAAAGCTCTTGCTGCTCTTCAAGGAGCCAGGCAACCCCATTCACAGCCCCACAAACGCTGGCGCTCTCTCTTGCGACAGCCTCCCAAAGTCCAATACTAGCTGCCTGCACCCCTCGGTACGGCCGGACCCCGGCTCAGGAATTGCGAACGTCCAGGGATTCCTCCCACACCAAAGGGGCCAGGACCAAAAGCTCTTGCTGCTCTTGAAGGAGCCAGGCAACCCCATTCACAGCCCCACAAACGATGGCGCTCTCTCTTGCGACAGCCTCCCAAAGTCCAACACTAGCTGCCTGCGCCGCTGAGTACAGCCGGAGCCCGGCTCAGCAATTGCAAACGTCCAGGGATTCCTCCCACACCAAAGGGGCCAGGACCAAAAGCTCTTGCTGCTCTTCAAGGAGCCAGGCAACCCCATTCACAGCCCCACAAACGATGGCGCTGTCTCTTGCGACAGCCTCCCAAAGTCCAACACTAACTGCCTGCGCCGCTGAGTACAGCCGGAGCCCGGCTCAGCAATTGCGAACGTCCAGGGATTCCTCCCACACCAAAGGTGCCAGGACCAAAAGCTCTTGCTGCTCTTCAAGGAGCCAGGCAACCCCATTCACAGCCCCACAAACGCTGGCGCTCTCTCTTGCGACAGCCTCCCAAAGTCCAATACTACCTGCCTGCGCCGCTGAGTACAGCCGGAGCCCAGCTCAGCAATTGCGAACGTCCAGGGATTCCTCCCACACCAAAGGGGCCAGGACCAAAAGCTCTTGCTGCTCTTCAAGGAGCCAGGCAACCCCATTCACAGCCCCACAAACGATGGCGCTCTCTCTTGCGACAGCCTCCCAAAGTCCAATACTAGCTGCCTGCACCCCTCGGTACGGCCGGAGCCCGGCTCAGCAATTGCAAACGTCCAGGGATTCCTCCCACACCAAAGGGGCCAGGACCAAAAGCTCTAGCTGCTCTTCAAGGAGCCAGGCAACCCCATTCACAGCCCCACAAACGATGGCGCTCTCTCTTGCGACAGCCTCCCAAAGTCCAATACTACCTGCCTGCACCACCGAGTACGGCCGGAGCCCGGCTCAGCAATTGCAAACGTCCAGGGATTCCTGCCACACCAAAGGGGCCAGGACCAAAAGCTCTTGCTGCTCTTGAAGGAGCCAGGCAACCCCATTCACAGCCCCACAAACGCTGGCGCTCTCTCTTGCGACAGCCTCCCAAAGTCCAATACTAGCTGCCTGCGCTGCTGAGTACAGCCGGACCCCGGCTCAGGAACTGTGAACGTCCAGGGATTCCTCCCACACCAAAGGGGCCAGCACCAAAAGCTCTTGCTGCTCTTCAAGGAGCCAGGCAACCCCATTCACAGCCCCACAAACGATGGCGCTCTCTCTTGCGACAGCCTCCCAAAGTCCAACACTAGCTGCCTGCACTGCTGAGTACAGCCGGAGCCCGGCTCAGCAATTGCGAACGTCCAGGGATTCCTCCCACACCAAAGGGGCCAGGACCAAAAGCTCTTGCTGCTCTTCAAGGAGCCAGGCAACCCCGTTCACAGCCCCACAAACGCTGGCGCTCTCTCTTGCGACAGCCTCCCAAAGTCCAATACTACCTGCCTGCACCCCTCGGTACGGCCGGAGCCCGGCTCAGCAATTGCGAACGTCCAGGGATTCCTCCCACACCAAAGGGGCCAGCACCAAAAGCTCTTGCTGCTCTTCAAGGAGCCAGGCAACCCCATTCACAGCCCCACAAACGCTGGCGCTCTCTCTTGCGACAGCCTCCCAAAGTCCAATACTACCTGCCTGCACCCCTCGGTACGGCCGGACCCCGGCTCAGCAATTGCGAACGTCCAGGGATTCCTGCCACACCAAAGGGGCCAGGACCAAAAGATCTTGCTGCTCTTCAAGGAGCCAGGCAACCCCATTCACAGCCCCACAAACGCTGGCGCTCTCTCTTGCGACAGCCTCCCAAAGTCCAATACTACCTGCCTGCACCACCGAGTACAGCCGGAGCCCGGCTCAGCAATTGCAAACGTCCAGGAATTCCTCCCACACCAAAGGGGCCAGGACCAAAAGATCTTGCTGCTCTTCAAGGAGCCAGGCAACCCCATTCACAGCCCCACAAACGATGGCGCTCTCTCTTGCGACAGCCTCCCAAAGTCCAATACTAGCTGCCTGCGCCGCTGAGTACAGCCGGAGCCCGGCTCAGCAATTGCGAACGTCCAGGGATTCCTCCCACACCAAAGGGGCCAGGACCAAAAGCTCTTGCTGCTCTTCAAGGAGCCAGGCAACCCCATTCACAGCCCCACAAACGCTGGCGCTCTCTCTTGCGACAGCCTCCCAAAGTCCAATACTAGCTGCCTGCACCCCTCGGTACAGCTGGAGCCCGGCTCAGCAATTGCAAACATCCAGGGATTCCTGCCACACCAAAGAGGCCAGGACCAAAAGCTCTTGCTGCTCTTCAAGGAGCCAGGCAACCCCATTCACAGCCCCACAAACGCTGGCGCTCTCTCTTGCGACAGCCTCCCAAAGTCCAATACTAGCTGCCTGCGCCGCTCGGTACGGCCGGAGCCCAGCTCAGCAATTGCGAACGTCCAGGGATTCCTCCCACACCAAAGGGGCCAGCACCAAAAGCTCTTGCTGCTCTTCAAGGAGCCAGGCAACCCCATTCACAGCCCCACAAACGATGGCGCTCTCTCTTGCGACAGCCTCCCAAAGTCCAATACTAGCTGCCTGCACCCCTCGGTACGGCCGGACCCCGGCTCAGCAATTGCAAACGTCCAGGGATTCCTGCCACACCAAAGGGGCCAGGACCAAAAGCTCTTGCTGCTCTTCAAGGAGCCAGGCAACCCCGTTCACAGCCCCACAAACGCTGGCGCTCTCTCTTGCGACAGCCTCCCAAAGTCCAATACTAGCTGCCTGCACCCCTCGGTACGGCCGGAGCCCGGCTCAGCAATTGCAAACGTCCAGGGATTCCTCCCACACCAAAGGGGCCAGGACCAAAAGATCTTGCTGCTCTTCAAGGAGCCAGGCAACCCCATTCACAGCCCCACAAACGCTGGCGCTCTCTCTTGCGACAGCCTCCCAAAGTCCAATACTAGCTGCCTGCACCCCTCGGTACGGCCGGAGCCCGGCTCAGCAATTGCGAACGTCCAGGGATTCCTCCCACACCAAAGGGGCCAGGACCAAAAGCTCTTGCTGCTCTTCAAGGAGCCAGGCAACCCCATTCACAGCCCCACAAACGATGGCGCTCTCTCTTGCGACAGCCTCCCAAAGTCCAATACTACCTGCCTGCACCCCTCGGTACGGCCGGAGCCCGGCTCAGCAATTGCGAACGTCCAGGGATTCCTCCCACACCAAAGGGGCCAGGACCAAAAGCTCTAGCTGCTCTTCAAGGAGCCAGGCAACCCCATTCACAGCCCCACAAACGATGGCGCTCTCTCTTGCGACAGCCTCCCAAAGTCCAATACTAGCTGCCTGCACCACCGAGTACGGCCGGAGCCCGGCTCAGCAATTGCAAACGTCCAGGGATTCCTCCCACACCAAAGGGGCCAGGACCAAAAGCTCTTGCTGCTCTTCAAGGAGCCAGGCAACCCCATTCACAGCCCCACAAACGCTGGCGCTCTCTCTTGCGACAGCCTCCCAAAGTCCAATACTACCTGCCTGCACCCCTCGGTACGGCCGGAGCCCGGCTCAGCAATTGCGAACGTCCAGGGATTCCTCCCACACCAAAGGGGCCAGGACCAAAAGCTCTAGCTGCTCTTCAAGGAGCCAGGCAACCCCATTCACAGCCCCACAAACGATGGCGCTCTCTCTTGCGACAGCCTCCCAAAGTCCAATACTAGCTGCCTGCACCACCGAGTACGGCCGGAGCCCGGCTCAGCAATTGCAAACGTCCAGGGATTCCTCCCACACCAAAGGGGCCAGGACCAAAAGCTCTTGCTGCTCTTCAAGGAGCCAGGCAACCCCATTCACAGCCCCACAAACGCTGGCGCTCTCTCTTGCGACAGCCTCCCAAAGTCCAATACTAGCTGCCTGCGCTGCTGAGTACAGCCGGACCCCGGCTCAGGAACTGTGAACGTCCAGGGATTCCTCCCACACCAAAGGGGCCAGGACCAAAAGCTCTTGCTGCTCTTCAAGGAGCCAGGCAACCCCATTCACAGCCCCACAAACGATGGCGCTCTCTCTTGCGACAGCCTCCCAAAGTCCAATACTAGCTGCCTGCACCCCTCGGTACGGCCGGAGCCCGGCTCACCAATTGCAAACGTCCAGGGATTCCTGCCACACCAAAGGGGCCAGCACCAAAAGCTCTTGCTGCTCTTCAAGGAGCCAGGCAACCCCATTCACAGCCCCACAAACGCTGGCGCTCTCTCTTGCGACAGCCTCCCAAAGTCCAATACTAGCTGCCTGCACCCCTCGGTACGGCCGGACCCCGGCTCAGCAATTGCGAACGTCCAGGGATTCCTCCCACACCAAAGGGGCCAGGACCAAAAGATCTTGCTGCTCTTCAAGGAGCCAGGCAACCCCATTCACAGCCCCACAAACGATGGCGCTCTCTCTTGCGACAGCCTCCCAAAGTCCAATACTAGCTGCCTGCACCCCTCGGTACGGCCGGACCCCGGCTCAGGAATTGAGAACGTCCAGGGATTCCTCCCACACCAAAGGGGCCAGCACCAAAAGCTCTTGCTGCTCTTCAAGGAGCCAGGCAACCCCATTCACAGCCCCACAAACGCTGGCGCTCTCTCTTGCGACAGCCTCCCAAAGTCCAATACTAGCTGCCTGCACCCCTCGGTACGGCCGGAGCCCGGCTCAGGAATTGAGAACGTCCAGGGATTCCTCCCACACCAAAGGGGCCAGGACCAAAAGCTCTTGCTGCTCTTGAAGGAGCCAGGCAACCCCATTCACAGCCCCACAAACGATGGCGCTCTCTCTTGCGACAGCCTCCCAAAGTCCAACACTAGCTGCCTGCGCCGCTGAGTACAGCCGGAGCCCGGCTCAGCAATTGCAAACGTCCAGGGATTCCTCCCACACCAAAGGGGCCAGGACCAAAAGCTCTTGCTGCTCTTCAAGGAGCCAGGCAACCCCATTCACAGCCCCACAAACGATGGCGCTGTCTCTTGCGACAGCCTCCCAAAGTCCAACACTAGCTGCCTGCGCCGCTGAGTACAGCCGGAGCCCGGCTCAGCAATTGCGAACGTCCAGGGATTCCTCCCACACCAAAGGTGCCAGCACCAAAAGCTCTTGCTGCTCTTCAAGGAGCCAGGCAACCCCATTCACAGCCCCACAAACGCTGGCGCTCTCTCTTGCGACAGCCTCCCAAAGTCCAATACTAGCTGCCTGCGCCGCTGAGTACAGCCGGAGCCCGGCTCAGCAATTGCGAACGTCCAGGGATTCCTCCCACACCAAAGGGGCCAGGACCAAAAGATCTTGCTGCTCTTCAAGGAGCCAGGCAACCCCATTCACAGCCCCACAAACGATGGCGCTCTCTCTTGCGACAGCCTCCCAAAGTCCAATACTAGCTGCCTGCACCCCTCGGTACAGCTGGAGCCCGGCTCAGCAATTGCGAACATCCAGGGATTCCTGCCACACCAAAGAGGCCAGCACCAAAAGCTCTTGCTGCTCTTGAAGGAGCCAGGCAACCCCATTCACAGCCCCACAAACGCTGGCGCTCTCTCTTGCGACAGCCTCCCAAAGTCCAATACTAGCTGCCTGCGCTGCTGAGTACAGCCGGACCCCGGCTCAGGAACTGTGAACGTCCAGGGATTCCTCCCACACCAAAGGTGCCAGGACCAAAAGCTCTTGCTGCTCTTCAAGGAGCCAGGCAACCCCATTCACAGCCCCACAAACGCTGGCGCTCTCTCTTGCGACAGCCTCCCAAAGTCCAACACTAGCTGCCTGCACTGCTGAGTACAGCCGGAGCCCGGCTCAGCAATTGCGAACGTCCAGGGATTCCTGCCACACCAAAGGGGCCAGGACCAAAAGCTCTTGCTGCTCTTCAAGGAGCCAGGCAACCCCGTTCACAGCCCCACAAACGCTGGCGCTCTCTCTTGCGACAGCCTCCCAAAGTCCAATACTAGCTGCCTGCACCCCTCGGTACGGCCGGAGCCCGGCTCAGCAATTGCGAACGTCCAGGGATTCCTCCCACACCAAAGGGGCCAGGACCAAAAGATCTTGCTGCTCTTCAAGGAGCCAGGCAACCCCATTCACAGCCCCACAAACGCTGGCGCTCTCTCTTGCGACAGCCTCCCAAAGTCCAATACTACCTGCCTGCACCCCTCGGTACGGCCGGAGCCCGGCTCAGCAATTGCGAACGTCCAGGGATTCCTCCCACACCAAAGGGGCCAGCACCAAAAGCTCTTGCTGCTCTTCAAGGAGCCAGGCAACCCCATTCACAGCCCCACAAATGCTGGCGCTCTCTCTTGCGACAGCCTCCCAAAGTCCAATACTAGCTGCCTGCACCCCTCGGTACGGCCGGAGCCCGGCTCAGCAATTGCAAACGTCCAGGGATTCCTCCCACACCAAAGGGGCCAGGACCAAAAGCTCTTGCTGCTCTTCAAGGAGCCACGCAACCCCATTCACAGCCCCACAAACGATGGCGCTCTCTCTTGCGACAGCCTCCCAAAGTCCAATACTACCTGCCTGCACCACCGAGTACGGCCGGAGCCCGGCTCAGCAATTGCAAACGTCCAGGGATTCCTCCCACACCAAAGGGGCCAGGACCAAAAGCTCTTGCTGCTCTTCAAGGAGCCAGGCAACCCCATTCACAGCCCCACAAACGATGGCGCTCTCTCTTGCGACAGCCTCCCAAAGTCCAATACTAGCTGCCTGCGCCGCTGAGTACAGCCGGAGCCCGGCTCAGCAATTGCAAACGTCCAGGGATTCCTCCCACACCAAAGGGGCCAGCACCAAAAGCTCTTGCTGCTCTCCAAGGAGCCAGGCAACCCCATTCACAGCCCAACAAACAATGGCGCTCTCTCTTGCGAGAGACTCCTAAAGTCCAAATCTAGCTGCCTGCACCACCGAGTACAGCCGGAGCCCGGCTCAGGAACCGCGAACGTCCGGGGATTCCTGCCACACCAAAGGGGCCAGGACCTAAAGCTCTTGCTGCTCTTCAAGGAGCCAGGCAACCCCATTCACAGCCCCACAAACGCTGGCGCTCTCTCTTGCGACAGCCTCCCAAAGTCCAATACTACCTGCCTGCACCCCTCGGTACGGCCGGAGCCCAGCTCAGCAATTGCGAACGTCCAGGGATTCCTCCCACACCAAAGGGGCCAGCACCAAAAGCTCTTGCTGCTCTTCAAGGAGCCAGGCAACCCCATTCACAGCCCCACAAACGATGGCACTCTCTCTTGCGACAGCCTCCCAAAGTCCAATACTAGCTGCCTGCACCCCTCGGTACGGCCGGAGCCCGGCTCACCAATTGCAAACGTCCAGGGATTCCTGCCACACCAAAGGGGCCAGGACCAAAAGCTCTTGCTGCTCTTCAAGGAGCCAGGCAACCCCGTTCACAGCCCCACAAACGCTGGCGCTCTCTCTTGCGACAGCCTCCCAAAGTCCAATACTAGCTGCCTGCACCCCTCGGTACGGCCGGACCCCGGCTCAGCAATTGCAAACGTCCAGGGATTCCTCCCACACCAAAGGGGCCAGGACCAAAAGATCTTGCTGCTCTTCAAGGAGCCAGGCAACCCCATTCACAGCCCCACAAACGCTGGCGCTCTCTCTTGCGACAGCCTCCCAAAGTCCAATACTAGCTGCCTGCACCCCTCGGTACGGCCGGAGCCCGGCTCAGCAATTGCGAACGTCCAGGGATTCCTCCCACACCAAAGGGGCCAGCACCAAAAGCTCTTGCTGCTCTCCAAGGAGCCAGGCAACCCCATTCACAGCCCAACAAACAATGGCGCTCTCTCTTGCGAGAGACTCCTAAAGTCCAAATCTAGCTGCCTGCACCACCGAGTACAGCCGGAGCCCGGCTCAGGAACCGCGAACGTCCGGGGATTCCTGCCACACCAAAGGGGCCAGGACCTAAAGCTCTTGCTGCTCTTCAAGGAGCCAGGCAACCCCATTCACAGCCCCACAAACGCTGGCGCTCTCTCTTGCGACAGCCTCCCAAAGTCCAATACTAGCTGCCTGCACCCCTCGGTACAGCTGGAGCCCGGCTCAGCAATTGCGAACATCCAGGGATTCCTGCCACACCAAAGAGGCCAGGACCAAAAGCTCTTGCTGCTCTTCAAGGAGCCAGGCAACCCCATTCACAGCCCCACAAACGCTGGCGCTCTCTCTTGCGACAGCCTCCCAAAGTCCAATACTAGCTGCCTGCACCCCTCGGTACGGCCGGAGCCCAGCTCAGGAATTGCGAACGTCCAGGGATTCCTCCCACACCAAAGGGGCCAGCACCAAAAGCTCTTGCTGCTCTTCAAGGAGCCAGGCAACCCCATTCACAGCCCCACAAACGATGGCACTCTCTCTTGCGACAGCCTCCCAAAGTCCAATACTAGCTGCCTGCACCCCTCGGTACGGCCGGAGCCCGGCTCAGCAATTGCAAACGTCCAGGGATTCCTCCCACACCAAAGGGGCCAGGACCAAAAGCTCTTGCTGCTCTTCAAGGAGCCAGGCAACCCCATTCACAGCCCCACAAACGCTGGCGCTCTCTCTTGCGACAGCCTCCCAAAGTCCAATACTAGCTGCCTGCACCCCTCGGTACGGCCGGACCCCGGCTCAGCAATTGCAAACGTCCAGGGATTCCTCCCACACCAAAGGGGCCAGGACCAAAAGATCTTGCTGCTCTTCAAGGAGCCAGGCAACCCCATTCACAGCCCCACAAACGATGGCGCTCTCTCTTGCGACAGCCTCCCAAAGTCCAATACTAGCTGCCTGCACCCCTCGGTACGGCCGGAGCCCGGCTCAGCAATTGCGAACGTCCAGGGATTCCTCCCACACCAAAGGGGCCAGCACCAAAAGCTCTTGCTGCTCTTCAAGGAGCCAGGCAACCCCATTCACAGCCCCACAAATGCTGGCGCTCTCTCTTGCGACAGCCTCCCAAAGTCCAATACTACCTGCCTGCACCACTGAGTACAGCCGGAGCCCAGCTCAGCAATTGCAAACGTCCAGGGATTCCTCCCACACCAAAGGGGCCAGGACCTAAAGCTCTTGCTGCTCTTCAAGGAGCCAGGCAACCCCATTCACAGCCCCACAAACGCTGGCGCTCTCTCTTGCGACAGCCTCCCAAAGTCCAATACTACCTGCCTGCACCACCGAGTACGGCCGGAGCCCGGCTCAGCAATTGCAAACGTCCAGGGATTCCTCCCACACCAAAGGGGCCAGGACCAAAAGCTCTTGCTGCTCTTCAAGGAGCCAGGCAACCCCATTCACAGCCCCACAAACGCTGGCGCTCTCTCTTGCGACAGCCTCCCAAAGTCCAATACTACCTGCCTGCACCCCTCGGTACGGCCGGAGCCCGGCTCAGCAATTGCAAACGTCCAGGGATTCCTCCCACACCAAAGGGGCCAGCACCAAAAGCTCTTGCTGCTCTTCAAGGAGCCAGGCAACCCCATTCACAGCCCCACAAACGCTGGCGCTCTCTCTTGCGACAGCCTCCCAAAGTCCAATACTAGCTGCCTGCACCCCTCGGTACGGCCGGAGCCAGGCTCAGCAATTGCGAACATCCAGGGATTCCTCCCACACCAAAGAGGCCAGGACCAAAAGCTCTTGCTGCTCTTCAAGGAGCCAGGCAACCCCATTCACAGCCCCACAAACGCTGGCGCTCTCTCTTGCGACAGCCTCCCAAAGTCCAATACTAGCTGCCTGCACCACCGAGTACAGCCGGAGCCCGGCTCAGGAACTGCGAACGTCCAGGGATTCCTCCCACACCAAAGGGGCCAGGACCAAAAGCTCTTGCTGCTCTTGAAGGAGCCAGGCAACCCCATTCACAGCCCCACAAACGCTGGCGCTCTCTCTTGCGACAGCCTCCCAAAGTCCAATACTACCTGCCTGCGCCGCTCGGTACGGCCGGAGCCCAGCTCAGCAATTGCGAACGTCCAGGGATTCCTCCCACACCAAAGGGGCCAGCACCAAAAGCTCTTGCTGCTCTTCAAGGAGCCAGGCAACCCCATTCACAGCCCCACAAACGATGGCACTCTCTCTTGCGACAGCCTCCCAAAGTCCAATACTAGCTGCCTGCACCCCTCGGTACGGCCGGAGCCCGGCTCACCAATTGCAAACGTCCAGGGATTCCTGCCACACCAAAGGGGCCAGGACCAAAAGCTCTTGCTGCTCTTCAAGGAGCCAGGCAACCCCGTTCACAGCCCCACAAACGCTGGCGCTCTCTCTTGCGACAGCCTCCCAAAGTCCAATACTAGCTGCCTGCACCCCTCGGTACGGCCGGACCCCGGCTCAGCAATTGCAAACGTCCAGGGATTCCTGCCACACCAAAGGGGCCAGGACCAAAAGATCTTGCTGCTCTTCAAGGAGCCAGGCAACCCCATTCACAGCCCCACAAACGCTGGCGCTCTCTCTTGCGACAGCCTCCCAAAGTCCAATACTAGCTGCCTGCACCCCTCGGTACGGCCGGAGCCCGGCTCAGCAATTGCGAACGTCCAGGGATTCCTCCCACACCAAAGGGGCCAGCACCAAAAGCTCTTGCTGCTCTCCAAGGAGCCAGGCAACCCCATTCACAGCCCAACAAACAATGGCGCTCTCTCTTGCGAGAGACTCCTAAAGTCCAAATCTAGCTGCCTGCACCACCGAGTACAGCCGGAGCCCGGCTCAGGAACCGCGAACGTCCGGGGATTCCTGCCACACCAAAGGGGCCAGGACCTAAAGCTCTTGCTGCTCTTCAAGGAGCCAGGCAACCCCATTCACAGCCCCACAAACGCTGGCGCTCTCTCTTGCGACAGCCTCCCAAAGTCCAATACTAGCTGCCTGCACCCCTCGGTACAGCTGGAGCCCGGCTCAGCAATTGCGAACATCCAGGGATTCCTGCCACACCAAAGAGGCCAGGACCAAAAGCTCTTGCTGCTCTTCAAGGAGCCAGGCAACCCCATTCACAGCCCCACAAACGCTGGCGCTCTCTCTTGCGACAGCCTCCCAAAGTCCAATACTAGCTGCCTGCACCCCTCGGTACGGCCGGAGCCCAGCTCAGGAATTGCGAACGTCCAGGGATTCCTCCCACACCAAAGGGGCCAGCACCAAAAGCTCTTGCTGCTCTTCAAGGAGCCAGGCAACCCCATTCACAGCCCCACAAATGATGGCACTCTCTCTTGCGACAGCCTCCCAAAGTCCAATACTAGCTGCCTGCACCCCTCGGTACGGCCGGAGCCCGGCTCACCAATTGCAAACGTCCAGGGATTCCTCCCACACCAAAGGGGCCAGGACCAAAAGCTCTTGCTGCTCTTCAAGGAGCCAGGCAACCCCGTTCACAGCCCCACAAACGCTGGCGCTCTCTCTTGCGACAGCCTCCCAAAGTCCAATACTAGCTGCCTGCACCCCTCGGTACGGCCGGACCCCGGCTCAGCAATTGCAAACGTCCAGGGATTGCTCCCACACCAAAGGGGCCAGGACCAAAAGCTCTTGCTGCTCTTCAAGGAGCCAGGCAACCCCATTCACAGCCCCACAAACGATGGCGCTCTCTCTTGCGACAGCCTCCCAAAGTCCAATACTAGCTGCCTGCACCCCTCGGTACGGCCGGAGCCCGGCTCAGCAATTGCGAACGTCCAGGGATTCCTCCCACACCAAAGGGGCCAGCACCAAAAGCTCTTGCTGCTCTTCAAGGAGCCAGGCAACCCCATTCACAGCCCCACAAACGCTGGCGCTCTCTCTTGCGACAGCCTCCCAAAGTCCAATACTACCTGCCTGCACCCCTCGGTACGGCCGGAGCCCGGCTCAGCAATTGCGAACGTCCAGGGATTCCTCCCACACCAAAGGGGCCAGGACCAAAAGCTCTTGCTGCTCTTCAAGGAGCCAGGCAACCCCATTCACAGCCCCACAAACGATGGCGCTCTCTCTTGCGACAGCCTCCCAAAGTCCAATACTAGCTGCCTGCACCCCTCGGTACGGCCGGAGCCCGGCTCAGCAATTGCGAACGTCCAGGGATTCCTGCCACACCAAAGGGGCCAGGACCAAAAGCTCTTGCTGCTCTTCAAGGAGCCAGGCAACCCCATTCACAGCCCCACAAACGCTGGCGCTCTCTCTTGCGAGAGACTCCCAAAGTCCAATACTAGCTGCCTGCACCCCTCAGTACAGCCGGAGCCCAGCTCAGGAACTGCAAACGTCCGGGGATTCCTGCCACACCAAAGGGGCCAGGACCTAAAGCTCTTGCTGCTCTTCAAGGAGCCAGGCAACCCCATTCACAGCCCCACAAACGCTGGCGCTCTCTCTTGCGACAGCCTCCCAAAGTCCAATACTACCTGCCTGCACCCCTCGGTACAGCTGGAGCCCGGCTCAGCAATTGCGAACATCCAGGGATTCCTGCCACACCAAAGAGGCCAGCACCAAAAGCTCTTGCTGCTCTTCAAGGAGCCAGGCAACCCCATTCACAGCCCCACAAACCATGGCGCTCTCTCTTGCGACAGCCTCCCAAAGTCCAATACTAGCTGCCTGCGCCGCTCGGTACGGCCGGAGCCCAGCTCAGCAATTGCAAACGTCCAGGGATTCCTCCCACACCAAAGGGGCCAGCACCAAAAGCTCTTGCTGCTCTTCAAGGAGCCAGGCAACCCCATTCACAGCCCCACAAACGATGGCGCTCTCTCTTGCGACAGCCTCCCAAAGTCCAATACTACCTGCCTGCACCCCTCGGTACAGCCGGAGCCCGGCTCAGCAATTGCAAACGTCCAGGGATTCCTGCCACACCAAAGGGGCCAGGACCAAAAGCTCTTGCTGCTCTTCAAGGAGCCAGGCAACCCCATTCACAGCCCCACAAACGATGGCGCTCTCTCTTGCGACAGCCTCCCAAAGTCCAACACTAGCTGCCTGCGCCGCTGAGTACAGCCGGAGCCCGGCTCAGCAATTGCGAACGTCCAGGGATTCCTCCCACACCAAAGGTGCCAGCACCAAAAGCTCTTGCTGCTCTTCAAGGAGCCAGGCAACCCCATTCACAGTCCCACAAACGATGGCGCTCTCTCTTGCGACAGCCTCCCAAAGTCCAATACTACCTGCCTGCGCCGCTGAGTACAGCCTGAGCCCGGCTCAGCAATTGCGAACGTCCAGGGATTCCTGCCACACCAAAGGGGCCAGCACCAAAAGCTCTTGCTGCTCTTCAAGGAGCCAGGCAACCCCATTCACAGCCCCACAAACGCTGGCGCTCTCTCTTGCGACAGCCTCCCAAAGTCCAATACTACCTGCCTGCACCCCTCGGTACGGCCGGAGCCCGGCTCAGCAATTGCGAACGTCCAGGGATTCCTCCCACACCAAAGGGGCCAGGACCAAAAGCTCTTGCTGCTCTTCAAGGAGCCAGGCAACCCCATTCACAGCCCCACAAACGCTGGCGCTCTCTCTTGCGACAGCCTCCCAAAGTCCAATACTAGCTGCCTGCACCCCTCGGTACGGCCGGAGCCCGGCTCAGCAATTGCAAACGTCCAGGGATTCCTCCCACACCAAAGGGGCCAGGACCAAAAGCTCTTGCTGCTCTTCAAGGAGCCAGGCAACCCCATTCACAGCCCCACAAACGCTGGCGCTCTCTCTTGCGAGAGACTCCCAAAGTCCAATACTAGCTGCCTGCACCCCTCAGTACAGCCGGAGCCCAGCTCAGGAACTGCAAACGTCCGGGGATTCCTGCCACACCAAAGGGGCCAGGACCTAAAGCTCTTGCTGCTCTTCAAGGAGCCAGGCAACCCCATTCACAGCCCCACAAACGCTGGCGCTCTCTCTTGCGACAGCCTCCCAAAGTCCAATACTAGCTGCCTGCACCCCTCGGTACAGCTGGAGCCCGGCTCAGGAACTGCAAACGTCCAGGGATTCCTGCCACACCAAAGAGGCCAGCACCAAAAGCTCTTGCTGCTCTTCAAGGAGCCAGGCAACCCCATTCACAGCCCCACAAACGATGGCGCTCTCTCTTGCGACAGCCTCCCAAAGTCCAATACTAGCTGCCTGCACCACCGAGTACAGCCGGAGCCCGGCTCAGGAACTGCGAACGTCCAGGGATTCCTCCCACACCAAAGGGGCCAGCACCAAAAGCTCTTGCTGCTCTTCAAGGAGCCAGGCAACCCCATTCACAGCCCCACAAACGCTGGCGCTCTCTCTTGCGACAGCCTCCCAAAGTCCAATACTAGCTGCCTGCACCCCTCGGTACAGCCGGAGCCCGGCTCAGCAATTGCAAACGTCCAGGGATTCCTCCCACACCAAAGGGGCCAGGACCAAAAGCTCTTGCTGCTCTCCAAGGAGCCAGGCAACCCCATTCACAGCCCCACAAACGATGGCGCTCTCTCTTGCGACAGCCTCCCAAAGTCCAACACTAGCTGCCTGCGCCGCTGAGTACAGCCGGAGCCCGGCTCAGCAATTGCGAACGTCCAGGGATTCCTCCCACACCAAAGGGGCCAGCACCAAAAGCTCTTGCTGCTCTTCAAGGAGCCAGGCAACCCCATTCACAGCCCCACAAACGCTGGCGCTCTCTCTTGCGACAGCCTCCCAAAGTCCAATACTAGCTGCCTGCGCCGCTGAGTACAGCCTGAGCCCGGCTCAGCAATTGCGAATGTCCAGGGATTCCTCCCACACCAAAGGGGCCAGGACCAAAAGCTCTTGCTGCTCTTCAAGGAGCCAGGCAACCCCATTCACAGCCCCACAAACGATGGCGCTCTCTCTTGCGACAGCCTCCCAAAGTCCAATACTAGCTGCCTGCACCCTACGGTACGGCCAGAGCCCGGCTCAGCAATTGCAAACGTCCAGGGATTCCTGCCACACCAAAGGGGCCAGGACCAAAAGCTCTAGCTGCTCTTCAAGGAGCCAGGCAACCCCATTCACAGCCCCACAAACGATGGCGCTCTCTCTTGCGACAGCCTCCCAAAGTCCAATACTACCTGCCTGCACCCCTCGGTACGGCCGGAGCCCCGCTCAGGAACTGCAAACGTCCGGGGATTCCTGCCACACCAAAGGGGCCAGGACCAAAAGCTCTTGCTGCTCTTCAAGGAGCCAGGCAACCCCATTCACAGCCCCACAAACGATGGCGCTCTCTCTTGCGACAGCCTCCCAAAGTCCAATACTAGCTGCCTGCACCCCTCGGTACGGCTGGAGCCCGGCTCAGCAATTGCGAACGTCCAGGGATTCCTCCCACACCAAAGGTGCCAGGACCAAAAGCTCTTGCTGCTCTTCAAGGAGCCAGGCAACCCCATTCACAGCCCCACAAACGCTGGCGCTCTCTCTTGCGACAGCCTCCCAAAGTCCAATACTAGCTGCCTGCACCCCTCGGTACAGCCGGAGCCCGGCTCAGCAATTGCGAACGTCCAGGGATTCCTCCCACACCAAAGGGGCCAGGACCAAAAGATCTTGCTGCTCTTCAAGGAGCCAGGCAACCCCATTCACAGCCCCACAAACGATGGCGCTCTCTCTTGCGACAGCCTCCCAAAGTCCAACACTAGCTGCCTGCGCCGCTGAGTACAGCCGGAGCCCGGCTCAGCAATTGCGAACGTCCAGGGATTCCTCCCACACCAAAGGGGCCAGCACCAAAAGCTCTTGCTGCTCTTCAAGGAGCCAGGCAACCCCATTCACAGCCCCACAAACGCTGGCGCTCTCTCTTGCGACAGCCTCCCAAAGTCCAATACTAGCTGCCTGCGCCGCTGAGTACAGCCTGAGCCCGGCTCAGCAATTGCGAATGTCCAGGGATTCCTCCCACACCAAAGGGGCCAGGACCAAAAGCTCTTGCTGCTCTTCAAGGAGCCAGGCAACCCCATTCACAGCCCCACAAACGATGGCGCTCTCTCTTGCGACAGCCTCCCAAAGTCCAACACTAGCTGCCTGCGCCGCTGAGTACAGCCGGAGCCCGGCTCAGCAATTGCGAACGTCCAGGGATTCCTCCCACACCAAAGGTGCCAGCACCAAAAGCTCTTGCTGCTCTTCAAGGAGCCAGGCAACCCCATTCACAGTCCCACAAACGATGGCGCTCTCTCTTGCGACAGCCTCCCAAAGTCCAATACTACCTGCCTGCACCCCTCGGTACAGCCGGAGCCCGGCTCAGCAATTGCAAACGTCCAGGGATTCCTGCCACACCAAAGGGGCCAGGACCAAAAGCTCTTGCTGCTCTTCAAGGAGCCAGGCAACCCCATTCACAGCCCCACAAACGATGGCGCTCTCTCTTGCGACAGCCTCCCAAAGTCCAACACTAGCTGCCTGCGCCGCTGAGTACAGCCGGAGCCCGGCTCAGCAATTGCGAACGTCCAGGGATTCCTCCCACACCAAAGGTGCCAGCACCAAAAGCTCTTGCTGCTCTTCAAGGAGCCAGGCAACCCCATTCACAGTCCCACAAACGATGGCGCTCTCTCTTGCGACAGCCTCCCAAAGTCCAATACTACCTGCCTGCGCCGCTGAGTACAGCCTGAGCCCGGCTCAGCAATTGCGAACGTCCAGGGATTCCTGCCACACCAAAGGGGCCAGCACCAAAAGCTCTTGCTGCTCTTCAAGGAGCCAGGCAACCCCATTCACAGCCCCACAAACGCTGGCGCTCTCTCTTGCGACAGCCTCCCAAAGTCCAATACTACCTGCCTGCACCCCTCGGTACGGCCGGAGCCCGGCTCAGCAATTGCGAACGTCCAGGGATTCCTCCCACACCAAAGGGGCCAGGACCAAAAGCTCTTGCTGCTCTTCAAGGAGCCAGGCAACCCCATTCACAGCCCCACAAACGCTGGCGCTCTCTCTTGCGACAGCCTCCCAAAGTCCAATACTAGCTGCCTGCACCCCTCGGTACGGCCGGAGCCCGGCTCAGCAATTGCAAACGTCCAGGGATTCCTCCCACACCAAAGGGGCCAGGACCAAAAGCTCTTGCTGCTCTTCAAGGAGCCAGGCAACCCCATTCACAGCCCCACAAACGCTGGCGCTCTCTCTTGCGAGAGACTCCCAAAGTCCAATACTAGCTGCCTGCACCCCTCAGTACAGCCGGAGCCCAGCTCAGGAACTGCAAACGTCCGGGGATTCCTGCCACACCAAAGGGGCCAGGACCTAAAGCTCTTGCTGCTCTTCAAGGAGCCAGGCAACCCCATTCACAGCCCCACAAACGCTGGCGCTCTCTCTTGCGACAGCCTCCCAAAGTCCAACACTAGCTGCCTGCGCCGCTGAGTACAGCCGGAGCCCGGCTCAGCAATTGCGAACGTCCAGGGATTCCTCCCACACCAAAGGTGCCAGCACCAAAAGCTCTTGCTGCTCTTCAAGGAGCCAGGCAACCCCATTCACAGTCCCACAAACGATGGCGCTCTCTCTTGCGACAGCCTCCCAAAGTCCAACACTAGCTGCCTGCGCCGCTGAGTACAGCCGGAGCCCGGCTCAGCAATTGCGAACGTCCAGGGATTCCTCCCACACCAAAGGTGCCAGCACCAAAAGCTCTTGCTGCTCTTCAAGGAGCCAGGCAACCCCATTCACAGTCCCACAAACGATGGCGCTCTCTCTTGCGACAGCCTCCCAAAGTCCAATACTACCTGCCTGCGCCGCTGAGTACAGCCTGAGCCCGGCTCAGCAATTGCGAACGTCCAGGGATTCCTGCCACACCAAAGGGGCCAGCACCAAAAGCTCTTGCTGCTCTTCAAGGAGCCAGGCAACCCCATTCACAGCCCCACAAACGCTGGCGCTCTCTCTTGCGACAGCCTCCCAAAGTCCAATACTACCTGCCTGCACCCCTCGGTACGGCCGGAGCCCGGCTCAGCAATTGCGAACGTCCAGGGATTCCTCCCACACCAAAGGGGCCAGGACCAAAAGCTCTTGCTGCTCTTCAAGGAGCCAGGCAACCCCATTCACAGCCCCACAAACGCTGGCGCTCTCTCTTGCGACAGCCTCCCAAAGTCCAATACTAGCTGCCTGCACCCCTCGGTACGGCCGGAGCCCGGCTCAGCAATTGCAAACGTCCAGGGATTCCTCCCACACCAAAGGGGCCAGGACCAAAAGCTCTTGCTGCTCTTCAAGGAGCCAGGCAACCCCATTCACAGCCCCACAAACGCTGGCGCTCTCTCTTGCGAGAGACTCCCAAAGTCCAATACTAGCTGCCTGCACCCCTCAGTACAGCCGGAGCCCAGCTCAGGAACTGCAAACGTCCGGGGATTCCTGCCACACCAAAGGGGCCAGGACCTAAAGCTCTTGCTGCTCTTCAAGGAGCCAGGCAACCCCATTCACAGCCCCACAAACGCTGGCGCTCTCTCTTGCGACAGCCTCCCAAAGTCCAATACTAGCTGCCTGCACCCCTCGGTACAGCTGGAGCCCGGCTCAGCAATTGCGAACATCCAGGGATTCCTGCCACACCAAAGAGGCCAGCACCAAAAGCTCTTGCTGCTCTTCAAGGAGCCAGGCAACCCCATTCACAGCCCCACAAACGATGGCGCTCTCTCTTGCGACAGCCTCCCAAAGTCCAATACTAGCTGCCTGCACCACCGAGTACAGCCGGAGCCCGGCTCAGGAACTGCGAACGTCCAGGGATTCCTCCCACACCAAAGGGGCCAGCACCAAAAGCTCTTGCTGCTCTTCAAGGAGCCAGGCAACCCCATTCACAGCCCCACAAACGCTGGCGCTCTCTCTTGCGACAGCCTCCCAAAGTCCAATACTAGCTGCCTGCACCCCTCGGTACAGCCGGAGCCCGGCTCAGCAATTGCAAACGTCCAGGGATTCCTCCCACACCAAAGGGGCCAGGACCAAAAGCTCTTGCTGCTCTCCAAGGAGCCAGGCAACCCCATTCACAGCCCCACAAACGATGGCGCTCTCTCTTGCGACAGCCTCCCAAAGTCCAACACTAGCTGCCTGCGCCGCTGAGTACAGCCGGAGCCCGGCTCAGCAATTGCGAACGTCCAGGGATTCCTCCCACACCAAAGGGGCCAGCACCAAAAGCTCTTGCTGCTCTTCAAGGAGCCAGGCAACCCCATTCACAGCCCCACAAACGCTGGCGCTCTCTCTTGCGACAGCCTCCCAAAGTCCAATACTAGCTGCCTGCGCCGCTGAGTACAGCCTGAGCCCGGCTCAGCAATTGCGAATGTCCAGGGATTCCTCCCACACCAAAGGGGCCAGGACCAAAAGCTCTTGCTGCTCTTCAAGGAGCCAGGCAACCCCATTCACAGCCCCACAAACGATGGCGCTCTCTCTTGCGACAGCCTCCCAAAGTCCAATACTAGCTGCCTGCACCCTACGGTACGGCCAGAGCCCGGCTCAGCAATTGCAAACGTCCAGGGATTCCTGCCACACCAAAGGGGCCAGGACCAAAAGCTCTAGCTGCTCTTCAAGGAGCCAGGCAACCCCATTCACAGCCCCACAAACGATGGCGCTCTCTCTTGCGACAGCCTCCCAAAGTCCAATACTACCTGCCTGCACCCCTCGGTACGGCCGGAGCCCCGCTCAGGAACTGCAAACGTCCGGGGATTCCTGCCACACCAAAGGGGCCAGGACCAAAAGCTCTTGCTGCTCTTCAAGGAGCCAGGCAACCCCATTCACAGCCCCACAAACGATGGCGCTCTCTCTTGCGACAGCCTCCCAAAGTCCAATACTAGCTGCCTGCACCCCTCGGTACGGCTGGAGCCCGGCTCAGCAATTGCGAACGTCCAGGGATTCCTCCCACACCAAAGGTGCCAGGACCAAAAGCTCTTGCTGCTCTTCAAGGAGCCAGGCAACCCCATTCACAGCCCCACAAACGCTGGCGCTCTCTCTTGCGACAGCCTCCCAAAGTCCAATACTAGCTGCCTGCACCCCTCGGTACAGCCGGAGCCCGGCTCAGCAATTGCGAACGTCCAGGGATTCCTCCCACACCAAAGGGGCCAGGACCAAAAGCTCTTGCTGCTCTTCAAGGAGCCAGGCAACCCCATTCACAGCCCCACAAACGATGGCGCTCTCTCTTGCGACAGCCTCCCAAAGTCCAACACTAGCTGCCTGCGCCGCTGAGTACAGCCGGAGCCCGGCTCAGCAATTGCGAACGTCCAGGGATTCCTCCCACACCAAAGGGGCCAGCACCAAAAGCTCTTGCTGCTCTTCAAGGAGCCAGGCAACCCCATTCACAGCCCCACAAACGCTGGCGCTCTCTCTTGCGACAGCCTCCCAAAGTCCAATACTAGCTGCCTGCGCCGCTGAGTACAGCCTGAGCCCGGCTCAGCAATTGCGAATGTCCAGGGATTCCTCCCACACCAAAGGGGCCAGGACCAAAAGCTCTTGCTGCTCTTCAAGGAGCCAGGCAACCCCATTCACAGCCCCACAAACGCTGGCGCTCTCTCTTGCGACAGCCTCCCAAAGTCCAATACTAGCTGCCTGCACCCTACGGTACGGCCAGAGCCCGGCTCAGCAATTGCAAACGTCCAGGGATTCCTGCCACACCAAAGGGGCCAGGACCAAAAGCTCTAGCTGCTCTTCAAGGAGCCAGGCAACCCCATTCACAGCCCCACAAACGATGGCGCTCTCTCTTGCGACAGCCTCCCAAAGTCCAATACTACCTGCCTGCACCCCTCGGTACGGCCGGAGCCCCGCTCAGGAACTGCAAACGTCCGGGGATTCCTGCCACACCAAAGGGGCCAGGACCAAAAGCTCTTGCTGCTCTTCAAGGAGCCAGGCAACCCCATTCACAGCCCCACAAACGATGGCGCTCTCTCTTGCGACAGCCTCCCAAAGTCCAATACTAGCTGCCTGCACCCCTCGGTACGGCTGGAGCCCGGCTCAGCAATTGCGAACGTCCAGGGATTCCTCCCACACCAAAGGTGCCAGGACCAAAAGCTCTTGCTGCTCTTCAAGGAGCCAGGCAACCCCATTCACAGCCCCACAAACGCTGGCGCTCTCTCTTGCGACAGCCTCCCAAAGTCCAATACTAGCTGCCTGCACCCCTCGGTACAGCCGGAGCCCGGCTCAGCAATTGCGAACGTCCAGGGATTCCTCCCACAACAAAGGGGCCAGGACCAAAAGATCTTGCTGCTCTTCAAGGAGCCAGGCAACCCCATTCACAGCCCCACAAACGCGGGCGCTCTCTCTTGCGACAGCCTCCCAAAGTCCAATACTAGCTGCCTGCACCCCTCGGTACGGCCGGAGCCCGGCTCAGGAATTGCGAACGTCCAGGGATTCCTCCCACACCAAAGGGGCCAGCACCAAAAGCTCTTGCTGCTCTTCAAGGAGCCAGGCAACCCCATTCACAGCCCCACAAACGCTGGCGCTCTCTCTTGCGACAGCCTCCCAAAGTCCAACACTAGCTGCCTGCGCCGCTGAGTACAGCCGGAGCCCGGCTCAGCAATTGCGAACGTCCAGGGATTCCTCCCACACCAAAGGTGCCAGCACCAAAAGCTCTTGCTGCTCTTGAAGGAGCCAGGCAACCCCATTCACAGCCCCACAAACGATGGCGCTCTCTCTTGCGACAGCCTCCCAAAGTCCAATACTACCTGCCTGCACCCCTCGGTACGGCCGGAGCCCGGCTCAGCAATTGCAAACGTCCAGGGATTCCTCCCACACCAAAGGGGCCAGGACCAAAAGCTCTAGCTGCTCTTCAAGGAGCCAGGCAACCCCATTCACAGCCCCACAAACGCTGGCGCTCTCTCTTGCGACAGCCTCCCAAAGTCCAATACTAGCTGCCTGCACCCCTCAGTACAGCCGGAGCCCAGCTCAGGAACTGCGAACGTCTAGGGATTCCTCCCACACCAAAGGGGCCAGGACCAAAAGCTCTTGCTGCTCTTCAAGGAGCCAGGCAACCCCATTCACAGCCCCACAAACGCTGGCGCTCTCTCTTGCGACAGCCTCCCAAAGTCCAATACTACCTGCCTGCACCCCTCGGTACAGCTGGAGCCCGGCTCAGCAATTGCGAACATCCAGGGATTCCTGCCACACCAAAGAGGCCAGCACCAAAAGCTCTTGCTGCTCTTCAAGGAGCCAGGCAACCCCATTCACAGCCCCACAAACGCTGGCGCTCTCTCTTGCGACAGCCTCCCAAAGTCCAATACTAGCTGCCTGCGCCGCTCGGTACGGCCGGAGCCCAGCTCAGCAATTGCAAACGTCCAGGGATTCCTCCCACACCAAAGGGGCCAGGACCAAAAGCTCTTGCTGCTCTTCAAGGAGCCAGGCAACCCCATTCACAGCCCCACAAACGATGGCGCTCTCTCTTGCGACAGCCTCCCAAAGTCCAATACTACCTGCCTGCACCCCTCGGTACAGCCGGAGCCCGGCTCAGCAATTGCAAACGTCCAGGGATTCCTCCCACACCAAAGGGGCCAGGACCAAAAGCTCTTGCTGCTCTTCAAGGAGCCAGGCAACCCCATTCACAGCCCCACAAACAATGGCGCTCTCTCTTGCGACAGCCTCCCAAAGTCCAACACTAGCTGCCTGCGCCGCTGAGTACAGCCGGAGCCCGGCTCAGCAATTGCGAACGTCCAGGGATTCCTCCCACACCAAAGGGGCCAGGACCAAAAGCTCTTGCTGCTCTCCAAGGAGCCAGGCAACCCCATTCACAGCCCCACAAACGATGGCGCTCTCTCTTGCGACAGCCTCCCAAAGTCCAAATCTAGCTGCCTGCACCCCTCGGTACAGCCGGAGCCCAGCTCAGCAATTGCGAACGTCCGGGGATTCCTGCCACACCAAAGGGGCCAGGACCTAAAGCTCTTGCTGCTCTTCAAGGAGCCAGGCAACCCCATTCACAGCCCCACAAATGCTGGCGCTCTCTCTTGCGACAGCCTCCCGAAGTCCAATACTAGCTGCCTGCACCACTGAGTACAGCCGGACCCCAGTTCAGCATTTCCAAACGTCCGGGGATTCCTCCCACACCAAAGGGGCCAGCACCAAAAGCTCTTGCTGCTCTTCAAGGAGCCAGGCAACCCCATTCACAGCCCCACAAACGATGGCGCTCTCTCTTGCGACAGCCTCCCAAAGTCCAATACTAGCTGCCTGCACCCCTCGGTACGGCCGGAGCCCGGCTCACCAATTGCAAACGTCCAGGGATTCCTCCCACACCAAAGGGGCCAGCACCAAAAGCTCTTGCTGCTCTTCAAGGAGCCAGGCAACCCCATTCACAGCCCCACAAACGATGGCGCTCTCTCTTGCGACAGCCTCCCAAAGTCCAATACTAGCTGCCTGCACCACCGAGTACAGCCGGAGCCCGGCTCAGGAACTGCAAACGTCCAGGGATTCCTCCCACACCAAAGGGGCCAGCACCAAAAGCTCTTGCTGCTCTTCAAGGAGCCAGGCAACCCCATTCACAGCCCCACAAACGATGGCGCTCTCTCTTGCGACAGCCTCCCAAAGTCCAATACTAGCTGCCTGCACCACCGAGTACAGCCGGAGCCCGGCTCAGGAACTGCGAACGTCCAGGGATTCCTCCCACACCAAAGGGGCCAGCACCAAAAGCTCTTGCTGCTCTTCAAGGAGCCAGGCAACCCCATTCACAGCCCCACAAACCATGGCGCTCTCTCTTGCGACAGCCTCCCAAAGTCCAATACTACCTGCCTGCACCCCTCGGTACGGCCGGAGCCCGGCTCAGCAATTGCGAACATCCAGGGATTCCTCCCACACCAAAGGGGCCCGGACCAAAAGCTCTTGCTGCTCTTCAAGGAGCCAGGCAACCCCATTCACAGCCCCACAAACGCTGGCGCTCTCTCTTGCGACAGCCTCCCAAAGTCCAATACTACCTGCCTGCACCACCGAGTACAGCCGGAGCCCGGCTCAGGAACTGCGAACGTCCAGGGATTCCTCCCACACCAAAGGGGCCAGGACCAAAAGCTCTTGCTGCTCTTCAAGGAGCCAGGCAACCCCATTCACAGCCCCACAAACGCTGGCGCTCTCTCTTGCGACAGCCTCCCAAAGTCCAATACTAGCTGCCTGCACCCCTCGGTACGGCCGGACCCCGGCTCAGCAATTGCGAACGTCCAGGGATTCCTCCCACACCAAAGGGGCCCGGACCAAAAGCTCTTGCTGCTCTTCAAGGAGCCAGGCAACCCCATTCACAGCCCCACAAACGCTGGCGCTCTCTCTTGCGACAGCCTCCCAAAGTCCAATACTACCTGCCTGCACCCCTCGGTACGGCCGGAGCCCGGCTCAGCAATTGCGAACGTCCAGGGATTCCTGCCACACCAAAGGGGCCAGCACCAAAAGCTCTTGCTGCTCTTCAAGGAGCCAGGCAACCCCATTCACAGCCCCACAAATGCTGGCGCTCTCTCTTGCGACAGCCTCCCAAAGTCCAATACTACCTGCCTGCACCACTGAGTACAGCCGGAGCCCAGCTCAGCAATTGCAAACGTCCAGGGATTCCTCCCACACCAAAGGGGCCAGGACCAAAAGCTCTTGCTGCTCTTCAAGGAGCCAGGCAACCCCATTCACAGCCCCACAAACGCTGGCGCTCTCTCTTGCGACAGCCTCCCAAAGTCCAATACTAGCTGCCTGCACCCCTCGGTACGGCCGGAGCCCGGCTCACCAATTGCAAACGTCCAGGGATTCCTCCCACACCAAAGGGGCCAGGACCAAAAGCTCTTGCTGCTCTCCAAGGAGCCAGGCAACCCCATTCACAGCCCCACAAACGATGGCGCTCTCTCTTGCGACAGCCTCCCAAAGTCCAATACTACCTGCCTGCACCACCGAGTACAGCCGGAGCCCGGCTCAGCAATTGCAAACGTCCAGGGATTCCTCCCACACCAAAGGGGCCAGGACCAAAAGCTCTTGCTGCTCTTCAAGGAGCCAGGCAACCCCATTCACAGCCCCACAAACAATGGCGCTCTCTCTTGCGACAGCCTCCCAAAGTCCAACACTAGCTGCCTGCGCCGCTGAGTACAGCCGGAGCCCGGCTCAGCAATTGCGAACGTCCAGGGATTCCTCCCACACCAAAGGGGCCAGGACCAAAAGCTCTTGCTGCTCTCCAAGGAGCCAGGCAACCCCATTCACAGCCCCACAAACAATGGCGCTCTCTCTTGCGAGAGACTCCCAAAGTCCAAATCTAGCTGCCTGCACCCCTCGGTACAGCCGGAGCCCAGCTCAGCAATTGCGAACGTCCGGGGATTCCTGCCACACCAAAGGGGCCAGGACCTAAAGCTCTTGCTGCTCTTCAAGGAGCCAGGCAACCCCATTCACAGCCCCACAAATGCTGGCGCTCTCTCTTGCGACAGCCTCCCGAAGTCCAATACTAGCTGCCTGCACCACTGAGTACAGCCGGACCCCAGTTCAGCATTTCCAAACGTCCGGGGATTCCTCCCACACCAAAGGGGCCAGCACCAAAAGCTCTTGCTGCTCTTCAAGGAGCCAGGCAACCCCATTCACAGCCCCACAAACGATGGCGCTCTCTCTTGCGACAGCCTCCCAAAGTCCAATACTAGCTGCCTGCACCCCTCGGTACGGCCGGAGCCCGGCTCACCAATTGCAAACGTCCAGGGATTCCTCCCACACCAAAGGGGCCAGCACCAAAAGCTCTTGCTGCTCTTCAAGGAGCCAGGCAACCCCATTCACAGCCCCACAAACGATGGCGCTCTCTCTTGCGACAGCCTCCCAAAGTCCAATACTACCTGCCTGCACCACCGAGTACAGCCGGAGCCCGGCTCAGGAACTGCAAACGTCCAGGGATTCCTCCCACACCAAAGGGGCCAGCACCAAAAGCTCTTGCTGCTCTTCAAGGAGCCAGGCAACCCCATTCACAGCCCCACAAACGATGGCGCTCTCTCTTGCGACAGCCTCCCAAAGTCCAATACTAGCTGCCTGCACCACCGAGTACAGCCGGAGCCCGGCTCAGGAACTGCGAACGTCCAGGGATTCCTCCCACACCAAAGGGGCCAGCACCAAAAGCTCTTGCTGCTCTTCAAGGAGCCAGGCAACCCCATTCACAGCCCCACAAACGATGGCGCTCTCTCTTGCGACAGCCTCCCAAAGTCCAATACTAGCTGCCTGCACCCCTCGGTACGGCTGGAGCCCGGCTCAGCAATTGCGAACGTCCAGGGATTCCTCCCACACCAAAGGTGCCAGGACCAAAAGCTCTTGCTGCTCTTCAAGGAGCCAGGCAACCCCATTCACAGCCCCACAAACGCTGGCGCTCTCTCTTGCGACAGCCTCCCAAAGTCCAATACTAGCTGCCTGCACCCCTCGGTACAGCCGGAGCCCGGCTCAGCAATTGCGAACGTCCAGGGATTCCTCCCACACCAAAGGGGCCAGGACCAAAAGATCTTGCTGCTCTTCAAGGAGCCAGGCAACCCCATTCACAGCCCCACAAACGATGGCGCTCTCTCTTGCGACAGCCTCCCAAAGTCCAACACTAGCTGCCTGCGCCGCTGAGTACAGCCGGAGCCCGGCTCAGCAATTGCGAACGTCCAGGGATTCCTCCCACACCAAAGGGGCCAGCACCAAAAGCTCTTGCTGCTCTTCAAGGAGCCAGGCAACCCCATTCACAGCCCCACAAACGCTGGCGCTCTCTCTTGCGACAGCCTCCCAAAGTCCAATACTAGCTGCCTGCGCCGCTGAGTACAGCCTGAGCCCGGCTCAGCAATTGCGAATGTCCAGGGATTCCTCCCACACCAAAGGGGCCAGGACCAAAAGCTCTTGCTGCTCTTCAAGGAGCCAGGCAACCCCATTCACAGCCCCACAAACGCTGGCGCTCTCTCTTGCGACAGCCTCCCAAAGTCCAATACTAGCTGCCTGCACCCTACGGTACGGCCAGAGCCCGGCTCAGCAATTGCAAACGTCCAGGGATTCCTGCCACACCAAAGGGGCCAGGACCAAAAGCTCTAGCTGCTCTTCAAGGAGCCAGGCAACCCCATTCACAGCCCCACAAACGATGGCGCTCTCTCTTGCGACAGCCTCCCAAAGTCCAATACTACCTGCCTGCACCCCTCGGTACGGCCGGAGCCCCGCTCAGGAACTGCAAACGTCCGGGGATTCCTGCCACACCAAAGGGGCCAGGACCAAAAGCTCTTGCTGCTCTTCAAGGAGCCAGGCAACCCCATTCACAGCCCCACAAACGATGGCGCTCTCTCTTGCGACAGCCTCCCAAAGTCCAATACTAGCTGCCTGCACCCCTCGGTACGGCTGGAGCCCGGCTCAGCAATTGCGAACGTCCAGGGATTCCTCCCACACCAAAGGTGCCAGGACCAAAAGCTCTTGCTGCTCTTCAAGGAGCCAGGCAACCCCATTCACAGCCCCACAAACGATGGCGCTCTCTCTTGCGACAGCCTCCCAAAGTCCAATACTAGCTGCCTGCACCCCTCGGTACAGCCGGAGCCCGGCTCAGCAATTGCGAACGTCCAGGGATTCCTCCCACACCAAAGGGGCCAGGACCAAAAGATCTTGCTGCTCTTCAAGGAGCCAGGCAACCCCATTCACAGCCCCACAAACCATGGCGCTCTCTCTTGCGACAGCCTCCCAAAGTCCAATACTACCTGCCTGCACCCCTCGGTACGGCCGGAGCCCGGCTCAGGAATTGCGAACGTCCAGGGATTCCTCCCACACCAAAGGGGCCAGCACCAAAAGCTCTTGCTGCTCTTCAAGGAGCCAGGCAACCCCATTCACAGCCCCACAAACGCTGGCGCTCTCTCTTGCGACAGCCTCCCAAAGTCCAACACTAGCTGCCTGCGCCGCTGAGTACAGCCGGAGCCCGGCTCAGCAATTGCGAACGTCCAGGGATTCCTCCCACACCAAAGGTGCCAGCACCAAAAGCTCTTGCTGCTCTTGAAGGAGCCAGGCAACCCCATTCACAGCCCCACAAACGATGGCGCTCTCTCTTGCGACAGCCTCCCAAAGTCCAATACTACCTGCCTGCACCCCTCGGTACGGCCGGAGCCCGGCTCAGCAATTGCAAACGTCCAGGGATTCCTCCCACACCAAAGGGGCCAGGACCAAAAGCTCTAGCTGCTCTTCAAGGAGCCAGGCAACCCCATTCACAGCCCCACAAACGCTGGCGCTCTCTCTTGCGACAGCCTCCCAAAGTCCAATACTAGCTGCCTGCACCCCTCAGTACAGCCGGAGCCCAGCTCAGGAACTGCAAACGTCCGGGGATTCCTGCCACACCAAAGGGGCCAGGACCTAAAGCTCTTGCTGCTCTTGAAGGAGCCAGGCAACCCCATTCACAGCCCCACAAACGCTGGCGCTCTCTCTTGCGACAGCCTCCCAAAGTCCAATACTAGCTGCCTGCACCCCTCGGTACAGCTGGAGCCCGGCTCAGCAATTGCGAACATCCAGGGATTCCTGCCACACCAAAGAGGCCAGCACCAAAAGCTCTTGCTGCTCTTCAAGGAGCCAGGCAACCCCATTCACAGCCCCACAAACGCTGGCGCTCTCTCTTGCGACAGCCTCCCAAAGTCCAATACTAGCTGCCTGCGCCGCTCGGTACGGCCGGAGCCCAGCTCAGCAATTGCAAACGTCCAGGGATTCCTCCCACACCAAAGGGGCCAGGACCAAAAGCTCTTGCTGCTCTTCAAGGAGCCAGGCAACCCCATTCACAGCCCCACAAACGATGGCGCTCTCTCTTGCGACAGCCTCCCAAAGTCCAATACTACCTGCCTGCACCCCTCGGTACAGCCGGAGCCCGGCTCAGCAATTGCAAACGTCCAGGGATTCCTCCCACACCAAAGGGGCCAGCACCAAAAGCTCTTGCTGCTCTTCAAGGAGCCACGCAACCCCATTCACAGCCCCACAAACGATGGCGCTCTCTCTTGCGACAGCCTCCCAAAGTCCAACACTAGCTGCCTGCGCCGCTGAGTACAGCCGGAGCCCGGCTCAGCAATTGCGAACGTCCAGGGATTCCTCCCACACCAAAGGGGCCAGGACCAAAAGCTCTTGCTGCTCTCCAAGGAGCCAGGCAACCCCATTCACAGCCCCACAAACGATGGCGCTCTCTCTTGCGACAGCCTCCCAAAGTCCAAATCTAGCTGCCTGCACCCCTCGGTACAGCCGGAGCCCAGCTCAGCAATTGCGAACGTCCGGGGATTCCTGCCACACCAAAGGGGCCAGGACCTAAAGCTCTTGCTGCTCTTCAAGGAGCCAGGCAACCCCATTCACAGCCCCACAAATGCTGGCGCTCTCTCTTGCGACAGCCTCCCGAAGTCCAATACTAGCTGCCTGCACCACTGAGTACAGCCGGACCCCAGTTCAGCATTTCCAAACGTCCGGGGATTCCTCCCACACCAAAGGGGCCAGCACCAAAAGCTCTTGCTGCTCTTCAAGGAGCCAGGCAACCCCATTCACAGCCCCACAAACGATGGCGCTCTCTCTTGCGACAGCCTCCCAAAGTCCAATACTAGCTGCCTGCACCCCTCGGTACGGCCGGAGCCCGGCTCACCAATTGCAAACGTCCAGGGATTCCTCCCACACCAAAGGGGCCAGCACCAAAAGCTCTTGCTGCTCTTCAAGGAGCCAGGCAACCCCATTCACAGCCCCACAAACGATGGCGCTCTCTCTTGCGACAGCCTCCCAAAGTCCAATACTAGCTGCCTGCACCACCGAGTACAGCCGGAGCCCGGCTCAGGAACTGCAAACGTCCAGGGATTCCTCCCACACCAAAGGGGCCAGCACCAAAAGCTCTTGCTGCTCTTCAAGGAGCCAGGCAACCCCATTCACAGCCCCACAAACGATGGCGCTCTCTCTTGCGACAGCCTCCCAAAGTCCAATACTAGCTGCCTGCACCACCGAGTACAGCCGGAGCCCGGCTCAGGAACTGCGAACGTCCAGGGATTCCTCCCACACCAAAGGGGCCAGCACCAAAAGCTCTTGCTGCTCTTCAAGGAGCCAGGCAACCCCATTCACAGCCCCACAAACCATGGCGCTCTCTCTTGCGACAGCCTCCCAAAGTCCAATACTACCTGCCTGCACCCCTCGGTACGGCCGGAGCCCGGCTCAGCAATTGCGAACATCCAGGGATTCCTCCCACACCAAAGGGGCCCGGACCAAAAGCTCTTGCTGCTCTTCAAGGAGCCAGGCAACCCCATTCACAGCCCCACAAACGCTGGCGCTCTCTCTTGCGACAGCCTCCCAAAGTCCAATACTACCTGCCTGCACCACCGAGTACAGCCGGAGCCCGGCTCAGGAACTGCGAACGTCCAGGGATTCCTCCCACACCAAAGGGGCCAGGACCAAAAGCTCTTGCTGCTCTTCAAGGAGCCAGGCAACCCCATTCACAGCCCCACAAACGATGGCGCTCTCTCTTGCGACAGCCTCCCAAAGTCCAATACTAGCTGCCTGCACCCCTCGGTACGGCCGGAGCCCGGCTCACCAATTGCAAACGTCCAGGGATTCCTCCCACACCAAAGGGGCCCGGACCAAAAGCTCTTGCTGCTCTTCAAGGAGCCAGGCAACCCCATTCACAGCCCCACAAACGCTGGCGCTCTCTCTTGCGACAGCCTCCCAAAGTCCAATACTACCTGCCTGCACCCCTCGGTACGGCCGGAGCCCGGCTCAGCAATTGCGAACGTCCAGGGATTCCTGCCACACCAAAGGGGCCAGCACCAAAAGCTCTTGCTGCTCTTCAAGGAGCCAGGCAACCCCATTCACAGCCCCACAAATGCTGGCGCTCTCTCTTGCGACAGCCTCCCAAAGTCCAATACTACCTGCCTGCACCACTGAGTACAGCCGGAGCCCAGCTCAGCAATTGCAAACGTCCAGGGATTCCTCCCACACCAAAGGGGCCAGGACCAAAAGCTCTTGCTGCTCTTCAAGGAGCCAGGCAACCCCATTCACAGCCCCACAAACGCTGGCGCTCTCTCTTGCGACAGCCTCCCAAAGTCCAATACTAGCTGCCTGCACCCCTCGGTACGGCCGGAGCCCGGCTCACCAATTGCAAACGTCCAGGGATTCCTCCCACACCAAAGGGGCCAGGACCAAAAGCTCTTGCTGCTCTCCAAGGAGCCAGGCAACCCCATTCACAGCCCCACAAACGATGGCGCTCTCTCTTGCGACAGCCTCCCAAAGTCCAATACTACCTGCCTGCACCACCGAGTACAGCCGGAGCCCGGCTCAGCAATTGCAAACGTCCAGGGATTCCTCCCACACCAAAGGGGCCAGGACCAAAAGCTCTTGCTGCTCTTCAAGGAGCCAGGCAACCCCATTCACAGCCCCACAAACAATGGCGCTCTCTCTTGCGACAGCCTCCCAAAGTCCAACACTAGCTGCCTGCGCCGCTGAGTACAGCCGGAGCCCGGCTCAGCAATTGCGAACGTCCAGGGATTCCTCCCACACCAAAGGGGCCAGGACCAAAAGCTCTTGCTGCTCTCCAAGGAGCCAGGCAACCCCATTCACAGCCCCACAAACAATGGCGCTCTCTCTTGCGAGAGACTCCCAAAGTCCAAATCTAGCTGCCTGCACCCCTCGGTACAGCCGGAGCCCAGCTCAGCAATTGCGAACGTCCGGGGATTCCTGCCACACCAAAGGGGCCAGGACCTAAAGCTCTTGCTGCTCTTCAAGGAGCCAGGCAACCCCATTCACAGCCCCACAAATGCTGGCGCTCTCTCTTGCGACAGCCTCCCGAAGTCCAATACTAGCTGCCTGCACCACTGAGTACAGCCGGACCCCAGTTCAGCATTTCCAAACGTCCGGGGATTCCTCCCACACCAAAGGGGCCAGCACCAAAAGCTCTTGCTGCTCTTCAAGGAGCCAGGCAACCCCATTCACAGCCCCACAAACGATGGCGCTCTCTCTTGCGACAGCCTCCCAAAGTCCAATACTAGCTGCCTGCACCCCTCGGTACGGCCGGAGCCCGGCTCACCAATTGCAAACGTCCAGGGATTCCTCCCACACCAAAGGGGCCAGCACCAAAAGCTCTTGCTGCTCTTCAAGGAGCCAGGCAACCCCATTCACAGCCCCACAAACGATGGCGCTCTCTCTTGCGACAGCCTCCCAAAGTCCAATACTACCTGCCTGCACCACCGAGTACAGCCGGAGCCCGGCTCAGGAACTGCAAACGTCCAGGGATTCCTCCCACACCAAAGGGGCCAGCACCAAAAGCTCTTGCTGCTCTTCAAGGAGCCAGGCAACCCCATTCACAGCCCCACAAACGATGGCGCTCTCTCTTGCGACAGCCTCCCAAAGTCCAATACTAGCTGCCTGCACCACCGAGTACAGCCGGAGCCCGGCTCAGGAACTGCGAACGTCCAGGGATTCCTCCCACACCAAAGGGGCCAGCACCAAAAGCTCTTGCTGCTCTTCAAGGAGCCAGGCAACCCCATTCACAGCCCCACAAACCATGGCGCTCTCTCTTGCGACAGCCTCCCAAAGTCCAATACTACCTGCCTGCACCCCTCGGTACGGCCGGAGCCCGGCTCAGCAATTGCGAACATCCAGGGATTCCTCCCACACCAAAGGGGCCCGGACCAAAAGCTCTTGCTGCTCTTTAAGGAGCCAGGCAACCCCATTCACAGCCCCACAAACGCTGGCGCTCTCTCTTGCGACAGCCTCCCAAAGTCCAATACTACCTGCCTGCACCACCGAGTACAGCCGGAGCCCGGCTCAGGAACTGCGAACGTCCAGGGATTCCTCCCACACCAAAGGGGCCAGCACCAAAAGCTCTTGCTGCTCTTCAAGGAGCCAGGCAACCCCATTCACAGCCCCACAAACGCTGGCGCTCTCTCTTGCGACAGCCTCCCAAAGTCCAATACTAGCTGCCTGCACCCCTCGGTACGGCCGGACCCCGGCTCAGCAATTGCGAACGTCCAGGGATTCCTCCCACACCAAAGGGGCCCGGACCAAAAGCTCTTGCTGCTCTTCAAGGAGCCAGGCAACCCCATTCACAGCCCCACAAACGCTGGCGCTCTCTCTTGCGACAGCCTCCCAAAGTCCAATACTACCTGCCTGCACCCCTCGGTACGGCCGGAGCCCGGCTCAGCAATTGCGAACGTCCAGGGATTCCTGCCACACCAAAGGGGCCAGCACCAAAAGCTCTTGCTGCTCTTGAAGGAGCCAGGCAACCCCATTCACAGCCCCACAAATGCTGGCGCTCTCTCTTGCGACAGCCTCCCAAAGTCCAATACTACCTGCCTGCACCACTGAGTACAGCCGGAGCCCAGCTCAGCAATTGCAAACGTCCAGGGATTCCTCCCACACCAAAGGGGCCAGGACCAAAAGCTCTTGCTGCTCTTCAAGGAGCCAGGCAACCCCATTCACAGCCCCACAAACGCTGGCGCTCTCTCTTGCGACAGCCTCCCAAAGTCCAATACTAGCTGCCTGCACCCCTCGGTACGGCCGGAGCCCGGCTCACCAATTGCAAACGTCCAGGGATTCCTCCCACACCAAAGGGGCCAGGACCAAAAGCTCTTGCTGCTCTCCAAGGAGCCAGGCAACCCCATTCACAGCCCCACAAACGATGGCGCTCTCTCTTGCGACAGCCTCCCAAAGTCCAATACTACCTGCCTGCACCACCGAGTACAGCCGGAGCCCGGCTCAGGAACTGCGAACGTCCAGGGATTCCTCCCACACCAAAGGGGCCAGGACCAAAAGCTCTTGCTGCTCTTCAAGGAGCCAGGCAACCCCATTCACAGCCCCACAAACGCTGGCGCTCTCTCTTGCGACAGCCTCCCAAAGTCCAATACTAGCTGCCTGCACCCCTCGGTACGGCCGGAGCCCGGCTCAGCAATTGCGAACGTCCAGGGATTCCTCCCACACCAAAGGGGCCAGCACCAAAAGCTCTTGCTGCTCTTCAAGGAGCCAGGCAACCCCATTCACAGCCCCACAAACGCTGGCGCTCTCTCTTGCGACAGCCTCCCAAAGTCCAATACTACCTGCCTGCACCCCTCGGTACGGCCGGAGCCCGGCTCAGCAATTGCGAACGTCCAGGGATTCCTGCCACACCAAAGGGGCCAGCACCAAAAGCTCTTGCTGCTCTTCAAGGAGCCAGGCAACCCCATTCACAGCCCCACAAATGCTGGCGCTCTCTCTTGCGACAGCCTCCCAAAGTCCAATACTACCTGCCTGCACCACTGAGTACAGCCGGAGCCCAGCTCAGCAATTGCAAACGTCCAGGGATTCCTCCCACACCAAAGGGGCCAGGACCAAAAGCTCTTGCTGCTCTTCAAGGAGCCAGGCAACCCCATTCACAGCCCCACAAACGCTGGCGCTCTCTCTTGCGACAGCCTCCCAAAGTCCAATACTAGCTGCCTGCACCCCTCGGTACGGCCGGAGCCCGGCTCACCAATTGCAAACGTCCAGGGATTCCTCCCACACCAAAGGGGCCAGGACCAAAAGCTCTTGCTGCTCTCCAAGGAGCCAGGCAACCCCATTCACAGCCCCACAAACGATGGCGCTCTCTCTTGCGACAGCCTCCCAAAGTCCAATACTACCTGCCTGCACCACCGAGTACAGCCGGAGCCCGGCTCAGCAATTGCAAACGTCCAGGGATTCCTCCCACACCAAAGGGGCCAGGACCAAAAGCTCTTGCTGCTCTTCAAGGAGCCAGGCAACCCCATTCACAGCCCCACAAACAATGGCGCTCTCTCTTGCGACAGCCTCCCAAAGTCCAACATTAGCTGCCTGCGCCGCTGAGTACAGCCGGAGCCCGGCTCAGCAATTGCGAACGTCCAGGGATTCCTCCCACACCAAAGGGGCCAGGACCAAAAGCTCTTGCTGCTCTCCAAGGAGCCAGGCAACCCCATTCACAGCCCCACAAACGCTGGCGCTCTCTCTTGCGACAGCCTCCCAAAGTCCAATACTACCTGCCTGCACCCCTCGGTACGGCCGGAGCCCGGCTCAGCAATTGCGAACGTCCAGGGATTCCTGCCACACCAAAGGGGCCAGCACCAAAAGCTCTTGCTGCTCTTCAAGGAGCCAGGCAACCCCATTCACAGCCCCACAAATGCTGGCGCTCTCTCTTGCGACAGCCTCCCAAAGTCCAATACTACCTGCCTGCACCACTGAGTACAGCCGGAGCCCAGCTCAGCAATTGCAAACGTCCAGGGATTCCTCCCACACCAAAGGGGCCAGGACCAAAAGCTCTTGCTGCTCTTCAAGGAGCCAGGCAACCCCATTCACAGCCCCACAAACGCTGGCGCTCTCTCTTGCGACAGCCTCCCAAAGTCCAATACTAGCTGCCTGCACCCCTCGGTACGGCCGGAGCCCGGCTCACCAATTGCAAACGTCCAGGGATTCCTCCCACACCAAAGGGGCCAGGACCAAAAGCTCTTGCTGCTCTCCAAGGAGCCAGGCAACCCCATTCACAGCCCCACAAACGATGGCGCTCTCTCTTGCGACAGCCTCCCAAAGTCCAATACTACCTGCCTGCACCACCGAGTACAGCCGGAGCCCGGCTCAGCAATTGCAAACGTCCAGGGATTCCTCCCACACCAAAGGGGCCAGGACCAAAAGCTCTTGCTGCTCTTCAAGGAGCCAGGCAACCCCATTCACAGCCCCACAAACAATGGCGCTCTCTCTTGCGACAGCCTCCCAAAGTCCAACACTAGCTGCCTGCGCCGCTGAGTACAGCCGGAGCCCGGCTCAGCAATTGCGAACGTCCAGGGATTCCTCCCACACCAAAGGGGCCAGGACCAAAAGCTCTTGCTGCTCTCCAAGGAGCCAGGCAACCCCATTCACAGCCCCACAAACAATGGCGCTCTCTCTTGCGAGAGACTCCCAAAGTCCAAATCTAGCTGCCTGCACCCCTCGGTACAGCCGGAGCCCAGCTCAGCAATTGCGAACGTCCGGGGATTCCTGCCACACCAAAGGGGCCAGGACCTAAAGCTCTTGCTGCTCTTCAAGGAGCCAGGCAACCCCATTCACAGCCCCACAAATGCTGGCGCTCTCTCTTGCGACAGCCTCCCGAAGTCCAATACTAGCTGCCTGCACCACTGAGTACAGCCGGACCCCAGTTCAGCATTTCCAAACGTCCGGGGATTCCTCCCACACCAAAGGGGCCAGCACCAAAAGCTCTTGCTGCTCTTCAAGGAGCCAGGCAACCCCATTCACAGCCCCACAAACGATGGCGCTCTCTCTTGCGACAGCCTCCCAAAGTCCAATACTACCTGCCTGCACCCCTCGGTACGGCCGGAGCCCGGCTCACCAATTGCAAACGTCCAGGGATTCCTCCCACACCAAAGGGGCCAGCACCAAAAGCTCTTGCTGCTCTTCAAGGAGCCAGGCAACCCCATTCACAGCCCCACAAACGATGGCGCTCTCTCTTGCGACAGCCTCCCAAAGTCCAATACTACCTGCCTGCACCACCGAGTACAGCCGGAGCCCGGCTCAGGAACTGCAAACGTCCAGGGATTCCTCCCACACCAAAGGGGCCAGCACCAAAAGCTCTTGCTGCTCTTCAAGGAGCCAGGCAACCCCATTCACAGCCCCACAAACCATGGCGCTCTCTCTTGCGACAGCCTCCCAAAGTCCAATACTAGCTGCCTGCACCACCGAGTACAGCCGGAGCCCGGCTCAGCAATTGCGAACGTCCAGGGATTCCTCCCACACCAAAGGGGCCAGCACCAAAAGCTCTTGCTGCTCTTCAAGGAGCCAGGCAACCCCATTCACAGCCCCACAAACCATGGCGCTCTCTCTTGCGACAGCCTCCCAAAGTCCAATACTACCTGCCTGCACCCCTCGGTACGGCCGGAGCCCGGCTCAGCAATTGCGAACATCCAGGGATTCCTCCCACACCAAAGGGGCCCGGACCAAAAGCTCTTGCTGCTCTTCAAGGAGCCAGGCAACCCCATTCACAGCCCCACAAACGCTGGCGCTCTCTCTTGCGACAGCCTCCCAAAGTCCAATACTACCTGCCTGCACCACCGAGTACAGCCGGAGCCCGGCTCAGGAACTGCGAACGTCCAGGGATTCCTCCCACACCAAAGGGGCCAGCACCAAAAGCTCTTGCTGCTCTTCAAGGAGCCAGGCAACCCCATTCACAGCCCCACAAACGCTGGCGCTCTCTCTTGCGACAGCCTCCCAAAGTCCAATACTAGCTGCCTGCACCCCTCGGTACGGCCGGACCCCGGCTCAGCAATTGCGAACGTCCAGGGATTCCTCCCACACCAAAGGGGCCCGGACCAAAAGCTCTTGCTGCTCTTCAAGGAGCCAGGCAACCCCATTCACAGCCCCACAAACGCTGGCGCTCTCTCTTGCGACAGCCTCCCAAAGTCCAATACTACCTGCCTGCACCCCTCGGTACGGCCGGAGCCCGGCTCAGCAATTGCGAACGTCCAGGGATTCCTGCCACACCAAAGGGGCCAGCACCAAAAGCTCTTGCTGCTCTTCAAGGAGCCAGGCAACCCCATTCACAGCCCCACAAATGCTGGCGCTCTCTCTTGCGACAGCCTCCCAAAGTCCAATACTACCTGCCTGCACCACTGAGTACAGCCGGAGCCCAGCTCAGCAATTGCAAACGTCCAGGGATTCCTCCCACACCAAAGGGGCCAGGACCAAAAGCTCTTGCTGCTCTTCAAGGAGCCAGGCAACCCCATTCACAGCCCCACAAACGCTGGCGCTCTCTCTTGCGACAGCCTCCCAAAGTCCAATACTACCTGCCTGCACCCCTCGGTACGGCCGGAGCCCGGCTCACCAATTGCAAACGTCCAGGGATTCCTCCCACACCAAAGGGGCCAGGACCAAAAGCTCTTGCTGCTCTCCAAGGAGCCAGGCAACCCCATTCACAGCCCCACAAACGATGGCGCTCTCTCTTGCGACAGCCTCCCAAAGTCCAATACTACCTGCCTGCACCACCGAGTACAGCCGGAGCCCGGCTCAGGAACTGCGAACGTCCAGGGATTCCTCCCACACCAAAGGGGCCAGGACCAAAAGCTCTTGCTGCTCTTCAAGGAGCCAGGCAACCCCATTCACAGCCCCACAAACGATGGCGCTCTCTCTTGCGACAGCCTCCCAAAGTCCAATACTAGCTGCCTGCACCCCTCGGTACGGCCGGAGCCCGGCTCAGCAATTGCGAACGTCCAGGGATTCCTCCCACACCAAAGGGGCCAGCACCAAAAGCTCTTGCTGCTCTTCAAGGAGCCAGGCAACCCCATTCACAGCCCCACAAACGCTGGCGCTCTCTCTTGCGACAGCCTCCCAAAGTCCAATACTACCTGCCTGCACCCCTCGGTACGGCCGGAGCCCGGCTCACCAATTGCAAACGTCCAGGGATTCCTGCCACACCAAAGGGGCCAGCACCAAAAGCTCTTGCTGCTCTTCAAGGAGCCAGGCAACCCCATTCACAGCCCCACAAATGCTGGCGCTCTCTCTTGCGACAGCCTCCCAAAGTCCAATACTACCTGCCTGCACCACTGAGTACAGCCGGAGCCCAGCTCAGCAATTGCAAACGTCCAGGGATTCCTCCCACACCAAAGGGGCCAGGACCAAAAGCTCTTGCTGCTCTTCAAGGAGCCAGGCAACCCCATTCACAGCCCCACAAACGCTGGCGCTCTCTCTTGCGACAGCCTCCCAAAGTCCAATACTAGCTGCCTGCACCCCTCGGTACGGCCGGAGCCCGGCTCACCAATTGCAAACGTCCAGGGATTCCTCCCACACCAAAGGGGCCAGGACCAAAAGCTCTTGCTGCTCTCCAAGGAGCCAGGCAACCCCATTCACAGCCCCACAAACGATGGCGCTCTCTCTTGCGACAGCCTCCCAAAGTCCAATACTAGCTGCCTGCACCACCGAGTACAGCCGGAGCCCGGCTCAGAAACTGCGAACGTCTAGGGATTCCTCCCACACCAAAGGGGCCAGGACCAAAAGCTCTTGCTGCTCTTCAAGGAGCCAGGCAACCCCATTCACAGCCCCACAAACGATGGCGCTCTCTCTTGCGACAGCCTCCCAAAGTCCAATACTACCTGCCTGCACCCCTCGGTACGGCTGGAGCCCGGCTCAGCAATTGCAAACGTCCAGGGATTCCTCCCACACCAAAGGGGCCAGGACCAAAAGCTCTAGCTGCTCTTCAAGGAGCCAGGCAACCCCATTCACAGCCCCACAAACGATGGCGCTCTCTCTTGCGACAGCCTCCCAAAGTCCAATACTACCTGCCTGCACCACCGAGTACGGCCGGAGCCCGGCTCAGCAATTGCGAACGTCCAGGGATTCCTCCCACACCAAAGGTGCCAGGACCAAAAGCTCTTGCTGCTCTTCAAGGAGCCAGGCAACCCCATTCACAGCCCCACAAACGCTGGCGCTCTCTCTTGCGACAGCCTCCCAAAGTCCAATACTACCTGCCTGCACCCCTCGGTACGGCCGGAGCCCGGCTCAGCAATTGCGAACGTCCAGGGATTCCTGCCACACCAAAGGGGCCAGCACCAAAAGCTCTTGCTGCTCTTCAAGGAGCCAGGCAACCCCATTCACAGCCCCACAAATGCTGGCGCTCTCTCTTGCGACAGCCTCCCAAAGTCCAATACTACCTGCCTGCACCACTGAGTACAGCCGGAGCCCAGCTCAGCAATTGCAAACGTCCAGGGATTCCTCCCACACCAAAGGGGCCAGGACCAAAAGCTCTTGCTGCTCTTCAAGGAGCCAGGCAACCCCATTCACAGCCCCACAAACGCTGGCGCTCTCTCTTGCGACAGCCTCCCAAAGTCCAATACTAGCTGCCTGCACCCCTCGGTACGGCCGGAGCCCGGCTCACCAATTGCAAACGTCCAGGGATTCCTCCCACACCAAAGGGGCCAGGACCAAAAGCTCTTGCTGCTCTCCAAGGAGCCAGGCAACCCCATTCACAGCCCCACAAACGATGGCGCTCTCTCTTGCGACAGCCTCCCAAAGTCCAATACTACCTGCCTGCACCACCGAGTACAGCCGGAGCCCGGCTCAGCAATTGCAAACGTCCAGGGATTCCTCCCACACCAAAGGGGCCAGGACCAAAAGCTCTTGCTGCTCTTCAAGGAGCCAGGCAACCCCATTCACAGCCCCACAAACAATGGCGCTCTCTCTTGCGACAGCCTCCCAAAGTCCAACACTAGCTGCCTGCGCCGCTGAGTACAGCCGGAGCCCGGCTCAGCAATTGCGAACGTCCAGGGATTCCTCCCACACCAAAGGGGCCAGGACCAAAAGCTCTTGCTGCTCTCCAAGGAGCCAGGCAACCCCATTCACAGCCCCACAAACGCTGGCGCTCTCTCTTGCGACAGCCTCCCAAAGTCCAATACTACCTGCCTGCACCCCTCGGTACGGCCGGAGCCCGGCTCAGCAATTGCGAACGTCCAGGGATTCCTGCCACACCAAAGGGGCCAGCACCAAAAGCTCTTGCTGCTCTTCAAGGAGCCAGGCAACCCCATTCACAGCCCCACAAATGCTGGCGCTCTCTCTTGCGACAGCCTCCCAAAGTCCAATACTACCTGCCTGCACCACTGAGTACAGCCGGAGCCCAGCTCAGCAATTGCAAACGTCCAGGGATTCCTCCCACACCAAAGGGGCCAGGACCAAAAGCTCTTGCTGCTCTTCAAGGAGCCAGGCAACCCCATTCACAGCCCCACAAACGCTGGCGCTCTCTCTTGCGACAGCCTCCCAAAGTCCAATACTAGCTGCCTGCACCCCTCGGTACGGCCGGAGCCCGGCTCACCAATTGCAAACGTCCAGGGATTCCTCCCACACCAAAGGGGCCAGGACCAAAAGCTCTTGCTGCTCTCCAAGGAGCCAGGCAACCCCATTCACAGCCCCACAAACGATGGCGCTCTCTCTTGCGACAGCCTCCCAAAGTCCAATACTACCTGCCTGCACCACCGAGTACAGCCGGAGCCCGGCTCAGCAATTGCAAACGTCCAGGGATTCCTCCCACACCAAAGGGGCCAGGACCAAAAGCTCTTGCTGCTCTTCAAGGAGCCAGGCAACCCCATTCACAGCCCCACAAACAATGGCGCTCTCTCTTGCGACAGCCTCCCAAAGTCCAACACTAGCTGCCTGCGCCGCTGAGTACAGCCGGAGCCCGGCTCAGCAATTGCGAACGTCCAGGGATTCCTCCCACACCAAAGGGGCCAGGACCAAAAGCTCTTGCTGCTCTCCAAGGAGCCAGGCAACCCCATTCACAGCCCCACAAACGCTGGCGCTCTCTCTTGCGACAGCCTCCCAAAGTCCAATACTACCTGCCTGCACCCCTCGGTACGGCCGGAGCCCGGCTCAGCAATTGCGAACGTCCAGGGATTCCTCCCACACCAAAGGGGCCAGCACCAAAAGCTCTTGCTGCTCTTCAAGGAGCCAGGCAACCCCATTCACAGCCCCACAAATGCTGGCGCTCTCTCTTGCGACAGCCTCCCAAAGTCCAATACTACCTGCCTGCACCACTGAGTACAGCCGGAGCCCAGCTCAGCAATTGCAAACGTCCAGGGATTCCTCCCACACCAAAGGTGCCAGGACCAAAAGCTCTTGCTGCTCTTCAAGGAGCCAGGCAACCCCATTCACAGCCCCACAAACGCTGGCGCTCTCTCTTGCGACAGCCTCCCAAAGTCCAATACTAGCTGCCTGCACCCCTCGGTACGGCCGGAGCCCGGCTCACCAATTGCAAACGTCCAGGGATTCCTCCCACACCAAAGGGGCCAGGACCAAAAGCTCTTGCTGCTCTCCAAGGAGCCAGGCAACCCCATTCACAGCCCCACAAACGATGGCGCTCTCTCTTGCGACAGCCTCCCAAAGTCCAATACTACCTGCCTGCACCACCGAGTACAGCCGGAGCCCGGCTCAGCAATTGCAAACGTCCAGGGATTCCTCCCACACCAAAGGGGCCAGGACCAAAAGCTCTTGCTGCTCTTCAAGGAGCCAGGCAACCCCATTCACAGCCCCACAAACAATGGCGCTCTCTCTTGCGACAGCCTCCCAAAGTCCAACACTAGCTGCCTGCGCCGCTGAGTACAGCCGGAGCCCGGCTCAGCAATTGCGAACGTCCAGGGATTCCTCCCACACCAAAGGGGCCAGGACCAAAAGCTCTTGCTGCTCTCCAAGGAGCCAGGCAACCCCATTCACAGCCCCACAAACGCTGGCGCTCTCTCTTGCGACAGCCTCCCAAAGTCCAATACTACCTGCCTGCACCCCTCGGTACGGCCGGAGCCCGGCTCAGCAATTGCGAACGTCCAGGGATTCCTGCCACACCAAAGGGGCCAGCACCAAAAGCTCTTGCTGCTCTTCAAGGAGCCAGGCAACCCCATTCACAGCCCCACAAATGCTGGCGCTCTCTCTTGCGACAGCCTCCCAAAGTCCAATACTACCTGCCTGCACCACTGAGTACAGCCGGAGCCCAGCTCAGCAATTGCAAACGTCCAGGGATTCCTGCCACACCAAAGGGGCCAGGACCAAAAGCTCTTGCTGCTCTTCAAGGAGCCAGGCAACCCCATTCACAGCCCCACAAACGCTGGCGCTCTCTCTTGCGACAGCCTCCCAAAGTCCAATACTAGCTGCCTGCACCCCTCGGTACGGCCGGAGCCCGGCTCACCAATTGCAAACGTCCAGGGATTCCTCCCACACCAAAGGGGCCAGGACCAAAAGCTCTTGCTGCTCTCCAAGGAGCCAGGCAACCCCATTCACAGCCCCACAAACGATGGCGCTCTCTCTTGCGACAGCCTCCCAAAGTCCAATACTACCTGCCTGCACCACCGAGTACAGCCGGAGCCCGGCTCAGCAATTGCAAACGTCCAGGGATTCCTCCCACACCAAAGGGGCCAGGACCAAAAGCTCTTGCTGCTCTTCAAGGAGCCAGGCAACCCCATTCACAGCCCCACAAACAATGGCGCTCTCTCTTGCGACAGCCTCCCAAAGTCCAACACTAGCTGCCTGCGCCGCTGAGTACAGCCGGAGCCCGGCTCAGCAATTGCGAACGTCCAGGGATTCCTCCCACACCAAAGGGGCCAGGACCAAAAGCTCTTGCTGCTCTCCAAGGAGCCAGGCAACCCCATTCACAGCCCCACAAACAATGGCGCTCTCTCTTGCGAGAGACTCCCAAAGTCCAAATCTAGCTGCCTGCACCCCTCGGTACAGCCGGAGCCCAGCTCAGCAATTGCGAACGTCCGGGGATTCCTGCCACACCAAAGGGGCCAGGACCTAAAGCTCTTGCTGCTCTTCAAGGAGCCAGGCAACCCCATTCACAGCCCCACAAATGCTGGCGCTCTCTCTTGCGACAGCCTCCCGAAGTCCAATACTAGCTGCCTGCACCACTGAGTACAGCCGGACCCCAGTTCAGCATTTCCAAACGTCCGGGGATTCCTCCCACACCAAAGGGGCCAGCACCAAAAGCTCTTGCTGCTCTTCAAGGAGCCAGGCAACCCCATTCACAGCCCCACAAACGATGGCGCTCTCTCTTGCGACAGCCTCCCAAAGTCCAATACTAGCTGCCTGCACCCCTCGGTACGGCCGGAGCCCGGCTCACCAATTGCAAACGTCCAGGGATTCCTCCCACACCAAAGGGGCCAGCACCAAAAGCTCTTGCTGCTCTTCAAGGAGCCAGGCAACCCCATTCACAGCCCCACAAACGATGGCGCTCTCTCTTGCGACAGCCTCCCAAAGTCCAATACTACCTGCCTGCACCACCGAGTACAGCCGGAGCCCGGCTCAGGAACTGCAAACGTCCAGGGATTCCTCCCACACCAAAGGGGCCAGCACCAAAAGCTCTTGCTGCTCTTCAAGGAGCCAGGCAACCCCATTCACAGCCCCACAAACCATGGCGCTCTCTCTTGCGACAGCCTCCCAAAGTCCAATACTAGCTGCCTGCACCACCGAGTACAGCCGGAGCCCGGCTCAGCAATTGCGAACGTCCAGGGATTCCTCCCACACCAAAGGGGCCAGCACCAAAAGCTCTTGCTGCTCTTCAAGGAGCCAGGCAACCCCATTCACAGCCCCACAAACCATGGCGCTCTCTCTTGCGACAGCCTCCCAAAGTCCAATACTACCTGCCTGCACCCCTCGGTACGGCCGGAGCCCGGCTCAGCAATTGCGAACATCCAGGGATTCCTCCCACACCAAAGGGGCCCGGACCAAAAGCTCTTGCTGCTCTTCAAGGAGCCAGGCAACCCCATTCACAGCCCCACAAACGCTGGCGCTCTCTCTTGCGACAGCCTCCCAAAGTCCAATACTACCTGCCTGCACCACCGAGTACAGCCGGAGCCCGGCTCAGGAACTGCGAACGTCCAGGGATTCCTCCCACACCAAAGGGGCCAGGACCAAAAGCTCTTGCTGCTCTTCAAGGAGCCAGGCAACCCCATTCACAGCCCCACAAACGCTGGCGCTCTCTCTTGCGACAGCCTCCCAAAGTCCAATACTAGCTGCCTGCACCCCTCGGTACGGCCGGACCCCGGCTCAGCAATTGCGAACGTCCAGGGATTCCTCCCACACCAAAGGGGCCCGGACCAAAAGCTCTTGCTGCTCTTCAAGGAGCCAGGCAACCCCATTCACAGCCCCACAAACGCTGGCGCTCTCTCTTGCGACAGCCTCCCAAAGTCCAATACTACCTGCCTGCACCCCTCGGTACGGCCGGAGCCCGGCTCAGCAATTGCGAACGTCCAGGGATTCCTGCCACACCAAAGGGGCCAGCACCAAAAGCTCTTGCTGCTCTTCAAGGAGCCAGGCAACCCCATTCACAGCCCCACAAATGCTGGCGCTCTCTCTTGCGACAGCCTCCCAAAGTCCAATACTACCTGCCTGCACCACTGAGTACAGCCGGAGCCCAGCTCAGCAATTGCAAACGTCCAGGGATTCCTCCCACACCAAAGGGGCCAGGACCAAAAGCTCTTGCTGCTCTTCAAGGAGCCAGGCAACCCCATTCACAGCCCCACAAACGCTGGCGCTCTCTCTTGCGACAGCCTCCCAAAGTCCAATACTACCTGCCTGCACCCCTCGGTACGGCCGGAGCCCGGCTCACCAATTGCAAACGTCCAGGGATTCCTCCCACACCAAAGGGGCCAGGACCAAAAGCTCTTGCTGCTCTCCAAGGAGCCAGGCAACCCCATTCACAGCCCCACAAACGATGGCGCTCTCTCTTGCGACAGCCTCCCAAAGTCCAATACTACCTGCCTGCACCACCGAGTACAGCCGGAGCCCGGCTCAGGAACTGCGAACGTCCAGGGATTCCTCCCACACCAAAGGGGCCAGGACCAAAAGCTCTTGCTGCTCTTCAAGGAGCCAGGCAACCCCATTCACAGCCCCACAAACGATGGCGCTCTCTCTTGCGACAGCCTCCCAAAGTCCAATACTAGCTGCCTGCACCCCTCGGTACGGCCGGAGCCCGGCTCAGCAATTGCGAACGTCCAGGGATTCCTCCCACACCAAAGGGGCCAGCACCAAAAGCTCTTGCTGCTCTTCAAGGAGCCAGGCAACCCCATTCACAGCCCCACAAACGCTGGCGCTCTCTCTTGCGACAGCCTCCCAAAGTCCAATACTACCTGCCTGCACCCCTCGGTACGGCCGGAGCCCGGCTCAGCAATTGCGAACGTCCAGGGATTCCTGCCACACCAAAGGGGCCAGCACCAAAAGCTCTTGCTGCTCTTCAAGGAGCCAGGCAACCCCATTCACAGCCCCACAAATGCTGGCGCTCTCTCTTGCGACAGCCTCCCAAAGTCCAATACTACCTGCCTGCACCACTGAGTACAGCCGGAGCCCAGCTCAGCAATTGCAAACGTCCAGGGATTCCTCCCACACCAAAGGGGCCAGGACCAAAAGCTCTTGCTGCTCTTCAAGGAGCCAGGCAACCCCATTCACAGCCCCACAAACGCTGGCGCTCTCTCTTGCGACAGCCTCCCAAAGTCCAATACTACCTGCCTGCACCCCTCGGTACGGCCGGAGCCCGGCTCACCAATTGCAAACGTCCAGGGATTCCTCCCACACCAAAGGGGCCAGGACCAAAAGCTCTTGCTGCTCTCCAAGGAGCCAGGCAACCCCATTCACAGCCCCACAAACGATGGCGCTCTCTCTTGCGACAGCCTCCCAAAGTCCAATACTACCTGCCTGCACCACCGAGTACAGCCGGAGCCCGGCTCAGAAACTGCGAACGTCTAGGGATTCCTCCCACACCAAAGGGGCCAGGACCAAAAGCTCTTGCTGCTCTTCAAGGAGCCAGGCAACCCCATTCACAGCCCCACAAACGATGGCGCTCTCTCTTGCGACAGCCTCCCAAAGTCCAATACTACCTGCCTGCACCCCTCGGTACGGCTGGAGCCCGGCTCAGCAATTGCAAACGTCCAGGGATTCCTCCCACACCAAAGGGGCCAGGACCAAAAGCTCTAGCTGCTCTTCAAGGAGCCAGGCAACCCCATTCACAGCCCCACAAACGATGGCGCTCTCTCTTGCGACAGCCTCCCAAAGTCCAATACTACCTGCCTGCACCACCGAGTACGGCCGGAGCCCGGCTCAGCAATTGCGAACGTCCAGGGATTCCTCCCACACCAAAGGTGCCAGGACCAAAAGCTCTTGCTGCTCTTGAAGGAGCCAGGCAACCCCATTCACAGCCCCACAAACGCTGGCGCTCTCTCTTGCGACAGCCTCCCAAAGTCCAATACTAGCTGCCTGCGCTGCTGAGTACAGCCGGACCCCGGCTCAGGAACTGTGAACGTCCAGGGATTCCTCCCACACCAAAGGGGCCAGGACCAAAAGCTCTTGCTGCTCTTCAAGGAGCCAGGCAACCCCATTCACAGCCCCACAAACGATGGCGCTCTCTCTTGCGACAGCCTCCCAAAGTCCAACACTAGCTGCCTGCACTGCTGAGTACAGCCGGAGCCCGGCTCAGCAATTGCGAACGTCCAGGGATTCCTGCCACACCAAAGGGGCCAGGACCAAAAGCTCTTGCTGCTCTTCAAGGAGCCAGGCAACCCCGTTCACAGCCCCACAAACGCTGGCGCTCTCTCTTGCGACAGCCTCCCAAAGTCCAATACTACCTGCCTGCACCCCTCGGTACGGCCGGAGCCCGGCTCAGCAATTGCGAACGTCCAGGGATTCCTCCCACACCAAAGGGGCCAGGACCAAAAGCTCTTGCTGCTCTTCAAGGAGCCAGGCAACCCCATTCACAGCCCCACAAATGCTGGCGCTCTCTCTTGCGACAGCCTCCCAAAGTCCAATACTACCTGCCTGCACCCCTCGGTACGGCCGGACCCCGGCTCAGCAATTGCGAACGTCCAGGGATTCCTCCCACACCAAAGGGGCCAGGACCAAAAGATCTTGCTGCTCTTCAAGGAGCCAGGCAACCCCATTCACAGCCCCACAAACGCTGGCGCTCTCTCTTGCGACAGCCTCCCAAAGTCCAAATCTAGCTGCCTGCACCCCTCGGTACGGCCGGAGCCCGGCTCAGCAATTGCGAACGTCCAGGGATTCCTCCCACACCAAAGGGGCCAGGACCAAAAGCTCTTGCTGCTCTTCAAGGAGCCAGGCAACCCCATTCACAGCCCCACAAACGCTGGCGCTCTCTCTTGCGACAGCCTCCCAAAGTCCAATACTACCTGCCTGCACCACCGAGTACGGCCGGAGACCGGCTCAGCAATTGCAAACGTCCAGGGATTCCTCCCACACCAAAGGGGCCAGGACAAAAGCTCTTGCTGCTCTTGAAGGAGCCAGGCAACCCCATTCACAGCCCCACAAACGATGGCGCTCTCTCTTGCGACAGCCTCCCAAAGTCCAATACTAGCTGCCTGCGCCGCTGAGTACAGCCGGAGCCCGGCTCAGCAATTGCAAACGTCCAGGGATTCCTCCCACACCAAAGGGGCCAGGACCAAAAGCTCTTGCTGCTCTCCAAGGAGCCAGGCAACCCCATTCACAGCCCAACAAACAATGGCGCTCTCTCTTGCGACAGACTCCTAAAGTCCAAATCTAGCTGCCTGCACCACCGAGTACAGCCGGAGCCCGGCTCAGGAACCGCGAACGTCCGGGGATTCCTGCCACACCAAAGGGGCCAGGACCTAAAGCTCTTGCTGCTCTTCAAGGAGCCAGGCAACCCCATTCACAGCCCCACAAACGCTGGCGCTCTCTCTTGCGACAGCCTCCCAAAGTCCAATACTAGCTGCCTGCACCCCTCGGTACAGCTGGAGCCCGGCTCAGCAATTGCGAACATCCAGGGATTCCTCCCACACCAAAGAGGCCAGGACCAAAAGCTCTTGCTGCTCTTCAAGGAGCCAGGCAACCCCATTCACAGCCCCACAAACGATGGCGCTCTCTCTTGCGACAGCCTCCCAAAGTCCAATACTACCTGCCTGCGCCGCTCGGTACAGCCGGAGCCCGGCTCAGCAATTGCGAACGTCCAGGGATTCCTCCCACACCAAAGGGGCCAGCACCAAAAGCTCTTGCTGCTCTTCAAGGAGCCAGGCAACCCCATTCACAGCCCCACAAACGATGGCGCTCTCTCTTGCAACAGCCTCCCAAAGTCCAATACTAGCTGCCTGCACCCCTCGGTACGGCCGGAGCCCGGCTCACCAATTGCAAACGTCCAGGGATTCCTGCCACACCAAAGGGGCCAGGACCAAAAGCTCTAGCTGCTCTTCAAGGAGCCAGGCAACCCCATTCACAGCCCCACAAACGATGGCGCTCTCTCTTGCGACAGCCTCCCAAAGTCCAATACTACCTGCCTGCACCACCGAGTACGGCCGGAGCCCGGCTCAGCAATTGCAAACGTCCAGGGATTCCTGCCACACCAAAGGTGCCAGGACCAAAAGCTCTTGCTGCTCTTGAAGGAGCCAGGCAACCCCATTCACAGCCCCACAAACGATGGCGCTCTCTCTTGCGACAGCCTCCCAAAGTCCAATACTAGCTGCCTGCACCACCGAGTACGGCCGGAGCCCGGCTCAGCAATTGCAAACGTCCAGGGATTCCTCCCACACCAAAGGGGCCAGGACCAAAAGCTCTTGCTGCTCTTCAAGGAGCCAGGCAACCCCATTCACAGCCCCACAAACGCTGGCGCTCTCTCTTGCGACAGCCTCCCAAAGTCCAACACTAGCTGCCTGCACTGCTGAGTACAGCCGGAGCCCGGCTCAGCAATTGCGAACGTCCAGGGATTCCTGCCACACCAAAGGGGCCAGGACCAAAAGCTCTTGCTGCTCTTCAAGGAGCCAGGCAACCCCGTTCACAGCCCCACAAACGCTGGCGCTCTCTCTTGCGACAGCCTCCCAAAGTCCAATACTACCTGCCTGCACCCCTCGGTACGGCCGGAGCCCGGCTCAGCAATTGCGAACGTCCAGGGATTCCTCCCACACCAAAGGGGCCAGCACCAAAAGCTCTTGCTGCTCTTCAAGGAGCCAGGCAACCCCATTCACAGCCCCACAAATGCTGGCGCTCTCTCTTGCGACAGCCTCCCAAAGTCCAATACTACCTGCCTGCACCCCTCGGTACGGCCGGACCCCGGCTCAGCAATTGCGAACGTCCAGGGATTCCTCCCACACCAAAGGGGCCAGGACCAAAAGATCTTGCTGCTCTTCAAGGAGCCAGGCAACCCCATTCACAGCCCCACAAACGCTGGCGCTCTCTCTTGCGACAGCCTCCCAAAGTCCAATACTACCTGCCTGCACCCCTCGGTACGGCCGGAGCCCGGCTCAGCAATTGCGAACGTCCAGGGATTCCTCCCACACCAAAGGGGCCAGCACCAAAAGCTCTTGCTGCTCTTCAAGGAGCCAGGCAACCCCATTCACAGCCCCACAAATGCTGGCGCTCTCTCTTGCGACAGCCTCCCAAAGTCCAATACTAGCTGCCTGCACCCCTCGGTACGGCCGGAGCCCGGCTCAGCAATTGCGAACGTCCAGGGATTCCTCCCACACCAAAGGGGCCAGGACCAAAAGCTCTTGCTGCTCTTCAAGGAGCCAGGCAACCCCATTCACAGCCCCACAAACGCTGGCGCTCTCTCTTGCGACAGCCTCCCAAAGTCCAATACTACCTGCCTGCACCACCGAGTACGGCCGGAGCCCGGCTCAGCAATTGCAAACGTCCAGGGATTCCTCCCACACCAAAGGGGCCAGGACCAAAAGCTCTTGCTGCTCTTGAAGGAGCCAGGCAACCCCATTCACAGCCCCACAAACGATGGCGCTCTCTCTTGCGACAGCCTCCCAAAGTCCAATACTAGCTGCCTGCGCCGCTGAGTACAGCCGGAGCCCGGCTCAGCAATTGCAAACGTCCAGGGATTCCTCCCACACCAAAGGGGCCAGGACCAAAAGCTCTTGCTGCTCTCCAAGGAGCCAGGCAACCCCATTCACAGCCCAACAAACAATGGCGCTCTCTCTTGCGAGAGACTCCTAAAGTCCAAATCTAGCTGCCTGCACCACCGAGTACAGCCGGAGCCCGGCTCAGGAACCGCGAACGTCCGGGGATTCCTGCCACACCAAAGGGGCCAGGACCTAAAGCTCTTGCTGCTCTTCAAGGAGCCAGGCAACCCCATTCACAGCCCCACAAACGCTGGCGCTCTCTCTTGCGACAGCCTCCCAAAGTCCAATACTACCTGCCTGCACCCCTCGGTACAGCTGGAGCCCGGCTCAGCAATTGCGAACATCCAGGGATTCCTGCCACACCAAAGAGGCCAGGACCAAAAGCTCTTGCTGCTCTTCAAGGAGCCAGGCAACCCCATTCACAGCCCCACAAACGCTGGCGCTCTCTCTTGCGACAGCCTCCCAAAGTCCAATACTAGCTGCCTGCGCCGCTCGGTACGGCCGGAGCCCAGCTCAGCAATTGCGAACGTCCAGGGATTCCTCCCACACCAAAGGGGCCAGCACCAAAAGCTCTTGCTGCTCTTCAAGGAGCCAGGCAACCCCATTCACAGCCCCACAAACGATGGCGCTCTCTCTTGCGACAGCCTCCCAAAGTCCAATACTAGCTGCCTGCACCCCTCGGTACGGCCGGAGCCCGGCTCACCAATTGCAAACGTCCAGGGATTCCTGCCACACCAAAGGGGCCAGGACCAAAAGCTCTTGCTGCTCTTCAAGGAGCCAGGCAACCCCGTTCACAGCCCCACAAACGCTGGCGCTCTCTCTTGCGACAGCCTCCCAAAGTCCAATACTAGCTGCCTGCACCCCTCGGTACGGCCGGAGCCCGGCTCAGCAATTGCGAACGTCCAGGGATTCCTGCCACACCAAAGGGGCCAGGACCAAAAGCTCTTGCTGCTCTTCAAGGAGCCAGGCAACCCCATTCACAGCCCCACAAACGCTGGCGCTCTCTCTTGCGACAGCCTCCCAAAGTCCAATACTAGCTGCCTGCACCCCTCGGTACGGCCGGAGCCCGGCTCAGCAATTGCGAACGTCCAGGGATTCCTCCCACACCAAAGGGGCCAGGACCAAAAGCTCTTGCTGCTCTTCAAGGAGCCAGGCAACCCCATTCACAGCCCCACAAACGCTGGCGCTCTCTCTTGCGACAGCCTCCCAAAGTCCAATACTAGCTGCCTGCACCCCTCGGTACGGCCGGAGCCCGGCTCAGCAATTGCGAACGTCCAGGGATTCCTCCCACACCAAAGGGGCCAGGACCAAAAGCTCTTGCTGCTCTTCAAGGAGCCAGGCAACCCCATTCACAGCCCCACAAACAATGGCGCTCTCTCTTGCGAGAGACTCCCAAAGTCCAAATCTAGCTGCCTGCACCCCTCGGTACAGCCGGAGCCCGGCTCAGGAACCGCGAACGTCCGGGGATTCCTGCCACACCAAAGGGGCCAGGACCTAAAGCTCTTGCTGCTCTTCAAGGAGCCAGGCAACCCCATTCACAGCCCCACAAACGCTGGCGCTCTCTCTTGCGACAGCCTCCCAAAGTCCAATACTACCTGCCTGCACCCCTCGGTACAGCCGGAGCCCGGCTCAGGAACTGCAAACGTCCGGAGATTCCTCCCACACCAAAGGGGCCAGCACCAAAAGCTCTAGCTGCTCTTCAAGGAGCCAGGCAACCCCATTCACAGCCCCACAAACGATGGCGCTCTCTCTTGCGACAGCCTCCCAAAGTCCAACACTAGCTGCCTGCGCTGCTGAGTACAGCCGGAGCCCGGCTCAGCAATTGCGAACGTCCAGGGATTCCTCCCACACCAAAGGGGCCAGCACCAAAAGCTCTTGCTGCTCTTCAAGGAGCCAGGCAACCCCATTCACAGCCCCACAAACGATGGCGCTCTCTCTTGCGACAGCCTCCCAAAGTCCAATACTACCTGCCTGCACCCCTCGGTACGGCCGGAGCCCGGCTCAGCAATTGCAAACGTCCAGGGATTCCTCCCACACCAAAGGGGCCAGCACCAAAAGCTCTTGCTGCTCTTGAAGGAGCCAGGCAACCCCATTCACAGCCCCACAAACGCTGGCGCTCTCTCTTGCGACAGCCTCCCAAAGTCCAATACTACCTGCCTGCACCACCGAGTACGGCCGGAGCCCGGCTCAGCAATTGCAAACGTCCAGGGATTCCTCCCACACCAAAGGTGCCAGCACCAAAAGCTCTTGCTGCTCTTCAAGGAGCCAGGCAACCCCATTCACAGCCCCACAAACGCTGGCGCTCTCTCTTGCGACAGCCTCCCAAAGTCCAATACTACCTGCCTGCGCCGCTGAGTACAGCCGGAGCCCGGCTCAGCAATTGCGAACGTCCAGGGATTCCTCCCACACCAAAGGGGCCAGGACCAAAAGCTCTTGCTGCTCTTCAAGGAGCCAGGCAACCCCATTCACAGCCCCACAAACGATGGCGCTCTCTCTTGCGACAGCCTCCCAAAGTCCAATACTAGCTGCCTGCACCCCTCGGTACGGCCGGAGCCCGGCTCAGCAATTGCGAACGTCCAGGGATTCCTCCCACACCAAAGGGGCCAGCACCAAAAGCTCTTGCTGCTCTTCAAGGAGCCAGGCAACCCCATTCACAGCCCCACAAACGCTGGCGCTCTCTCTTGCGACAGCCTCCCAAAGTCCAATACTACCTGCCTGCACCCCTCGGTACGGCCGGAGCCCGGCTCAGCAATTGCAAACGTCCAGGGATTCCTCCCACACCAAAGGGGCCAGGACCAAAAGATCTTGCTGCTCTTCAAGGAGCCAGGCAACCCCATTCACAGCCCCACAAACGATGGCGCTCTCTCTTGCGACAGCCTCCCAAAGTCCAATACTACCTGCCTGCACCCCTCGGTACGGCCGGACCCCGGCTCAGCAATTGCAAACGTCCAGGGATTCCTCCCACACCAAAGGGGCCAGGACCAAAAGCTCTTGCTGCTCTTCAAGGAGCCAGGCAACCCCATTCACAGCCCCACAAACACTGGCGCTCTCTCTTGCGAGAGACTCCCAAAGTCCAATACTAGCTGCCTGCACCCCTCAGTACAGCCGGAGCCCAGCTCAGGAACTGCAAACGTCCGGGGATTCCTGCCACACCAAAGGGGCCAGGACCTAAAGCTCTTGCTGCTCTTCAAGGAGCCAGGCAACCCCATTCACAGCCCCACAAACGCTGGCGCTCTCTCTTGCGACAGCCTCCCAAAGTCCAATACTAGCTGCCTGCACCCCTCGGTACAGCTGGAGCCCGGCTCAGCAATTGCGAACATCCAGGGATTCCTGCCACACCAAAGAGGCCAGCACCAAAAGCTCTTGCTGCTCTTCAAGGAGCCAGGCAACCCCATTCACAGCCCCACAAACGCTGGCGCTCTCTCTTGCGACAGCCTCCCAAAGTCCAATACTAGCTGCCTGCGCCGCTCGGTACGGCCGGAGCCCAGCTCAGCAATTGCAAACGTCCAGGGATTCCTCCCACACCAAAGGGGCCAGGACCAAAAGCTCTTGCTGCTCTTCAAGGAGCCAGGCAACCCCATTCACAGCCCCACAAACGATGGCGCTCTCTCTTGCGACAGCCTCCCAAAGTCCAATACTAGCTGCCTGCACCCCTCGGTACAGCCGGAGCCCGGCTCAGCAATTGCAAACGTCCAGGGATTCCTCCCACACCAAAGGGGCCAGGACCAAAAGCTCTTGCTGCTCTTCAAGGAGCCAGGCAACCCCATTCACAGCCCCACAAACGCTGGCGCTCTCTCTTGCGACAGCCTCCCAAAGTCCAACACTAGCTGCCTGCGCCGCTGAGTACAGCCGGAGCCCGGCTCAGCAATTGCGAACGTCCAGGGATTCCTCCCACACCAAAGGTGCCAGCACCAAAAGCTCTTGCTGCTCTTCAAGGAGCCAGGCAACCCCATTCACAGCCCCACAAACGCTGGCGCTCTCTCTTGCGACAGCCTCCCAAAGTCCAATACTAGCTGCCTGCACCCCTCGGTACAGCTGGAGCCCGGCTCAGCAATTGCGAACATCCAGGGATTCCTGCCACACCAAAGAGGCCAGGACCAAAAGCTCTTGCTGCTCTTCAAGGAGCCAGGCAACCCCATTCACAGCCCCACAAACGCTGGCGCTCTCTCTTGCGACAGCCTCCCAAAGTCCAATACTAGCTGCCTGCACCCTACGGTACGGCCAGAGCCCGGCTCAGCAATTGCAAACGTCCAGGGATTCCTGCCACACCAAAGGGGCCAGGACCAAAAGCTCTAGCTGCTCTTCAAGGAGCCACGCAACCCCATTCACAGCCCCACAAACGCTGGCGCTCTCTCTTGCGACAGCCTCCCAAAGTCCAATACTACCTGCCTGCACCCCTCGGTACGGCCGGAGCCCCGCTCAGGAACTGCAAACGTCCGGGGATTCCTGCCACACCAAAGGGGCCAGGACCAAAAGCTCTTGCTGCTCTTCAAGGAGCCAGGCAACCCCATTCACAGCCCCACAAACGATGGCGCTCTCTCTTGCGACAGCCTCCCAAAGTCCAATACTACCTGCCTGCACCCCTCGGTACGGCTGGAGCCCGGCTCAGCAATTGCGAACGTCCAGGGATTCCTCCCACACCAAAGGTGCCAGGACCAAAAGCTCTTGCTGCTCTTCAAGGAGCCAGGCAACCCCATTCACAGCCCCACAAACGCTGGCGCTCTCTCTTGCGACAGCCTCCCAAAGTCCACTACTAGCTGCCTGCACCCCTCGGTACAGCCGGAGCCCGGCTCACCAATTGCGAACGTCCAGGGATTCCTCCCACACCAAAGGGGCCAGGACCAAAAGATCTTGCTGCTCTTCAAGGAGCCAGGCAACCCCATTCACAGCCCCACAAACGATGGCGCTCTCTCTTGCGACAGCCTCCCAAAGTCCAATACTAGCTGCCTGCACCCCTCGGTACGGCCGGACCCCGGCTCAGGAATTGCGAACGTCCAGGGATTCCTCCCACACCAAAGGGGCCAGGACCAAAAGCTCTTGCTGCTCTTCAAGGAGCCAGGCAACCCCATTCACAGCCCCACAAACGCTGGCGCTCTCTCTTGCGACAGCCTCCCAAAGTCCAATACTAGCTGCCTGCACCCCTCGGTACGGCCGGAGCCCGGCTCAGCAATTGCGAACGTCCAGGGATTCCTCCCACACCAAAGGGGCCAGGACCAAAAGCTCTTGCTGCTCTTCAAGGAGCCAGGCAACCCCATTCACAGCCCCACAAACGCTGGCGCTCTCTCTTGCGACAGCCTCCCAAAGTCCAATACTACCTGCCTGCACCCCTCGGTACGGCCGGAGCCCGGCTCAGCAATTGCAAACGTCCAGGGATTCCTCCCACACCAAAGGGGCCAGGACCAAAAGCTCTTGCTGCTCTTCAAGGAGCCAGGCAACCCCATTCACAGCCCCACAAACGCTGGCGCTCTCTCTTGCGACAGCCTCCCAAAGTCCAATACTAGCTGCCTGCACCCCTCGGTACAGCCGGAGCCCGGCTCAGCAATTGCAAACATCCAGGGATTCCTCCCACACCAAAGGGGCCAGGACCAAAAGCTCTTGCTGCTCTTCAAGGAGCCAGGCAACCCCATTCACAGCCCCACAAACGCGGGCGCTCTCTCTTGCGAGAGACTCCCAAAGTCCAATACTAGCTGCCTGCACCCCTCAGTACAGCCGGAGCCCAGCTCAGGAACTGCAAACGTCCGGGGATTCCTGCCACACCAAAGGGGCCAGGACCTAAAGCTCTTGCTGCTCTTCAAGGAGCCAGGCAACCCCATTCACAGCCCCACAAACGATGGCGCTCTCTCTTGCGACAGCCTCCCAAAGTCCAATACTAGCTGCCTGCGCCGCTCGGTACGGCCGGAGCCCAGCTCAGCAATTGCAAACGTCCAGGGATTCCTCCCACACCAAAGGGGCCAGGACCAAAAGCTCTTGCTGCTCTTCAAGGAGCCAGGCAACCCCATTCACAGCCCCACAAACGATGGCGCTCTCTCTTGCGACAGCCTCCCAAAGTCCAATACTACCTGCCTGCACCCCTCGGTACAGCCGGAGCCCGGCTCAGCAATTGCAAACGTCCAGGGATTCCTCCCACACCAAAGGGGCCAGGACCAAAAGCTCTTGCTGCTCTTCAAGGAGCCAGGCAACCCCATTCACAGCCCCACAAACGATGGCGCTCTCTCTTGCGACAGCCTCCCAAAGTCCAACACTAGCTGCCTGCGCCGCTGAGTACAGCCGGAGCCCGGCTCAGCAATTGCGAACGTCCAGGGATTCCTCCCACACCAAAGGGGCCAGGACCAAAAGCTCTTGCTGCTCTCCAAGGAGCCAGGCAACCCCATTCACAGCCCCACAAACAATGGCGCTCTCTCTTGCGAGAGACTCCCAAAGTCCAAATCTAGCTGCCTGCACCCCTCGGTACAGCCGGAGCCCAGCTCAGCAATTGCGAACGTCCGGGGATTCCTGCCACACCAAAGGGGCCAGGACCTAAAGCTCTTGCTGCTCTTCAAGGAGCCAGGCAACCCCATTCACAGCCCCACAAACGATGGCGCTCTCTCTTGCGACAGCCTCCCAAAGTCCAATACTAGCTGCCTGCACCCCTCGGTACAGCTGGAGCCCGGCTCAGCAATTGCGAACATCCAGGGATTCCTGCCACACCAAAGGGGCCAGGACCAAAAGCTCTTGCTGCTCTTGAAGGAGCCAGGCAACCCCATTCACAGCCCCACAAACGCTGGCGCTCTCTCTTGCGACAGCCTCCCAAAGTCCAATACTAGCTGCCTGCGCCGCTGAGTACAGCCTGAGCCCGGCTCAGCAATTGCGAACGTCCAGGGATTCCTCCCACACCAAAGGGGCCAGCACCAAAAGCTCTTGCTGCTCTTCAAGGAGCCAGGCAACCCCATTCACAGCCCCACAAACGATGGCGCTCTCTCTTGCGACAGCCTCCCAAAGTCCAATACTAGCTGCCTGCACCCCTCGGTACGGCCGGAGCCCGGCTCACCAATTGCAAACGTCCAGGGATTCCTCCCACACCAAAGGGGCCAGCACCAAAAGCTCTAGCTGCTCTTCAAGGAGCCAGGCAACCCCATTCACAGCCCCACAAACGCTGGCGCTCTCTCTTGCGACAGCCTCCCAAAGTCCAATACTACCTGCCTGCACCCCTCGGTACGGCCGGAGCCCCGCTCAGGAACTGCAAACGTCCGGGGATTCCTGCCACACCAAAGGGGCCAGCACCAAAAGCTCTTGCTGCTCTTCAAGGAGCCAGGCAACCCCATTCACAGCCCCACAAACGATGGCGCTCTCTCTTGCGACAGCCTCCCAAAGTCCAATACTACCTGCCTGCACCCCTCGGTACGGCCGTAGCCCGGCTCAGCAATTGCAAACGTCCAGGGATTCCTCCCACACCAAAGGTGCCAGGACCAAAAGCTCTTGCTGCTCTTCAAGGAGCCAGGCAACCCCATTCACAGCCCCACAAACGCTGGCGCTCTCTCTTGCGACAGCCTCCCAAAGTCCACTACTAGCTGCCTGCGCCGCTGAGTACAGCCGGAACCCGGCTCACCAATTGCGAACGTCCGGGGATTCCTCCCACACCAAAGGGGCCAGCACCAAAAGCTCTTGCTGCTCTTCAAGGAGCCAGGCAACCCCATTCACAGCCCCACAAACGCTGGCGCTCTCTCTTGCGACAGCCTCCCAAAGTCCAATACTACCTGCCTGCACCACCGAGTACAGCCGGAGCCCGGCTCAGGAACTGCGAACGTCCGGGGATTCCTCCCACACCAAAGGGGCCAGGACCAAAAGCTCTTGCTGCTCTTCAAGGAGCCAGGCAACCCCATTCACAGCCCCACAAACGCTGGCACTCTCTCTTGCGACAGCCTCCCAAAGTCCAATACTACCTGCCTGCACCACCGAGTACGGCCGGAGCCCGGCTCAGCAATTGCAAACATCCAGGGATTCCTCCCACACCAAAGGGGCCAGGACCAAAAGCTCTTGCTGCTCTTGAAGGAGCCAGGCAACCCCATTCACAGCCCCACAAACGCTGGCGCTCTCTCTTGCGACAGCCTCCCAAAGTCCAATACTAGCTGCCTGCACCCCTCGGTACGGCCGGAGCCAGGCTCAGCAATTGCGAACGTCCAGGGATTCCTCCCACACCAAAGGGGCCAGGACCAAAAGCTCTTGCTGCTCTTCAAGGAGCCACGCAACCCCATTCACAGCCCCACAAACGCTGGCGCTCTCTCTTGCGACAGCCTCCCAAAGTCCAATACTAGCTGCCTGCGCCCCTCGGTACGGCCGGAGCCCGGCTCAGCAATTGCGAACGTCCAGGGATTCCTCCCACACCAAAGGGGCCAGGACCAAAAGCTCTTGCTGCTCTTCAAGGAGCCAGGCAACCCCATTCACAGCCCCACAAACGATGGCGCTCTCTCTTGCGACAGCCTCCCAAAGTCCAATACTACCTGCCTGCACCACCGAGTACAGCCGGAGCCCGGCTCAGGAACTGCGAACGTCCGGGGATTCCTCCCACACCAAAGGGGCCAGGACCAAAAGCTCTTGCTGCTCTTCAAGGAGCCAGGCAACCCCGTTCACAGCCCCACAAACGCTGGCGCTCTCTCTTGCGACAGCCTCCCAAAGTCCAATACTACCTGCCTGCACCCCTCGGTACGGCCGGAGCCCGGCTCAGCAATTGCAAACATCCAGGGATTCCTCCCACACCAAAGGGGCCAGGACCAAAAGATCTTGCTGCTCTTGAAGGAGCCAGGCAACCCCATTCACAGCCCCACAAACGCTGGCGCTCTCTCTTGCGACAGCCTCCCAAAGTCCAATACTAGCTGCCTGCACCCCTCCGTACGGCCGGAGCCAGGCTCAGCAATTGCGAACGTCCAGGGATTCCTCCCACACCAAAGGGGCCAGGACCAAAAGCTCTTGCTGCTCTTCAAGGAGCCACGCAACCCCATTCACAGCCCCACAAACAATGGCGCTCTCTCTTGCGACAGCCTCCCAAAGTCCAATACTAGCTGCCTGCGCCCCTCGGTACGGCCGGAGCCCGGCTCAGCAATTGCGAACGTCCAGGGATTCCTCCCACACCAAAGGGGCCAGCACCAAAAGCTCTTGCTGCTCTTCAAGGAGCCAGGCAACCCCATTCACAGCCCCACAAACGATGGCGCTCTCTCTTGCGACAGCCTCCCAAAGTCCAATACTAGCTGCCTGCACCCCTCGGTACGGCCGGAGCCAGGCTCAGCAATTGCGAACATCCAGGGATTCCTCCCACACCAAAGGGGCCAGGACCAAAAGTTCTTGCTGCTCTTCAAGGAGCCAGGCAACCCCATTCACAGGCCCACAAACGATGGCGCTCTATCTTGTGACAGCCTCCCAAAGTCCAATACTAGCTGCCTGCACCCCTCGGTACAGCCGGAGCCTGGCTCAGCAATTGCGAACGTCCAGGGATTCCTCCCACACCAAAGGGGCCAGGACCAAAAGCTCTTGCTGCTCTTCAAGGAGCCAGGCAACCCCATTCACAGCCCCACAAACGATGGCGCTCTCTCTTGCGACAGCCTCCCAAAGTCCAATACTAGCTGCCTGCGCCGCTCGATACAGCCGGAACCCGGCTCAGCAATTGCGAACGTCTAGGGATTCCTCCCACACCAAAGGTGCCAGGACCAAAAGCTCTTGCTGCTCTTCAAGGAGCCAGGCAACCCCATTCACAGCCCCACAAACGCTGGCGCTCTCTCTTGCGACAGCCTCCCAAAGTCCAATACTACCTGCCTGCACCCCTCGGTACGGCCGGAGCCCGGCTCAGCAATTGCGAACGTCCAGGGATTCCTGCCACACCAAAGGGGCCAGCACCAAAAGCTCTTGCTGCTCTTCAAGGAGCCAGGCAACCCCATTCACAGCCCCACAAATGCTGGCGCTCTCTCTTGCGACAGCCTCCCGAAGTCCAATACTAGCTGCCTGCACCACTGAGTACAGCCGGACCCCAGTTCAGCATTTCCAAACGTCCGGGGATTCCTCCCACACCAAAGGTGCCAGGACCAAAAGCTCTTGCTGCTCTTCAAGGAGCCAGGCAACCCCATTCACAGCCCCACAAACGCTGGCGCTCTCTCTTGCGACAGCCTCCCAAAGTCCAACACTAGCTGCCTGCACCCCTCGGTACGGCCGGAGCCCGGCTCACCAATTGCAAACGTCCAGGGATTCCTCCCACACCAAAGGGGCCAGCACCAAAAGCTCTTGCTGCTCTTCAAGGAGCCAGGCAACCCCATTCACAGCCCCACAAACGATGGCGCTCTCTCTTGCGACAGCCTCCCAAAGTCCAATACTACCTGCCTGCACCACCGAGTACAGCCGGAGCCCGGCTCAGGAACTGCAAACGTCCAGGGATTCCTCCCACACCAAAGGGGCCAGCACCAAAAGCTCTTGCTGCTCTTCAAGGAGCCAGGCAACCCCATTCACAGCCCCACAAACCATGGCGCTCTCTCTTGCGACAGCCTCCCAAAGTCCAATACTACCTGCCTGCACCACCGAGTACAGCCGGAGCCCGGCTCAGGAACTGCGAACGTCCAGGGATTCCTCCCACACCAAAGGGGCCAGGACCAAAAGCTCTTGCTGCTCTTCAAGGAGCCAGGCAACCCCATTCACAGCCCCACAAACCATGGCGCTCTCTCTTGCGACAGCCTCCCAAAGTCCAATACTACCTGCCTGCACCCCTCGGTACGGCCGGAGCCCGGCTCAGCAATTGCGAACATCCAGGGATTCCTCCCACACCAAAGGGGCCCGGACCAAAAGCTCTTGCTGCTCTTCAAGGAGCCAGGCAACCCCATTCACAGCCCCACAAACGCTGGCGCTCTCTCTTGCGACAGCCTCCCAAAGTCCAATACTACCTGCCTGCACCACCGAGTACAGCCGGAGCCCGGCTCAGGAACTGCGAACCTCCAGGGATTCCTCCCACACCAAAGGGGCCAGGACCAAAAGCTCTTGCTGCTCTTCAAGGAGCCACGCAACCCCATTCACAGCCCCACAAACGATGGCGCTCTCTCTTGCGACAGCCTCCCAAAGTCCAATACTAGCTGCCTGCACCCCTCGGTACGGCCGGAGCCCGGCTCAGCAATTGCGAACGTCCAGGGATTCCTCCCACACCAAAGGGGCCCGGACCAAAAGCTCTTGCTGCTCTTCAAGGAGCCAGGCAACCCCATTCACAGCCCCACAAATGCTGGCGCTCTCTCTTGCGACAGCCTCCCAAAGTCCAATACTACCTGCCTGCACCACTGAGTACAGCCGGAGCCCAGCTCAGCAATTGCAAACGTCCAGGGATTCCTCCCACACCAAAGGGGCCAGGACCAAAAGCTCTTGCTGCTCTTCAAGGAGCCAGGCAACCCCATTCACAGCCCCACAAACGCTGGCGCTCTCTCTTGCGACAGCCTCCCAAAGTCCAATACTAGCTGCCTGCACCCCTCGGTACGGCCGGAGCCCGGCTCACCAATTGCAAACGTCCAGGGATTCCTCCCACACCAAAGGGGCCAGGACCAAAAGCTCTTGCTGCTCTCCAAGGAGCCAGGCAACCCCATTCACAGCCCCACAAACGATGGCGCTCTCTCTTGCGACAGCCTCCCAAAGTCCAATACTACCTGCCTGCACCACCGAGTACAGCCGGAGCCCGGCTCAGGAACTGCGAACGTCCGGGGATTCCTCCCACACCAAAGGGGCCAGGACCAAAAGCTCTTGCTGCTCTTCAAGGAGCCAGGCAACCCCATTCACAGCCCCACAAACGATGGCGCTCTCTCTTGCGACAGCCTCCCAAAGTCCAATACTACCTGCCTGCACCCCTCGGTACGGCCGGACCCCGGCTCAGCTATTGCAAACGTCCAGGGATTCCTCCCACACCAAAGGGGCCAGCACCAAAAGCTCTTGCTGCTCTTCAAGGAGCCAGGCAACCCCATTCACAGCCCCACAAACGCTGGCGCTCTCTCTTGCGACAGCCTCCCAAAGTCCAATACTACCTGCCTGCACCACCGAGTACAGCCGGAGCCCGGCTTAGAAACTGCGAACGTCTAGGGATTCCTCCCACACCAAAGGGGCCAGGACCAAAAGCTCTTGCTGCTCTTCAAGGAGCCACGCAACCCCATTCACAGCCCCACAAACGCTGGCGCTCTCTCTTGCGACAGCCTCCCAAAGTCCAATACTAGCTGCCTGCACCCCTCGGTACGGCCGGAGCCCGGCTCAGCAATTGCAAACGTCCAGGGATTCCTCCCACACCAAAGGGGCCAGGACCAAAAGCTCTTGCTGCTCTTCAAGGAGCCAGGCAACCCCGTTCACAGCCCCACAAACGCTGGCGCTCTCTCTTGCGACAGCCTCCCAAAGTCCAATACTAGCTGCCTTCACCCCTCGGTACGGCCGGAGCCCGGCTCAGCAATTGCGAACGTCCAGGGATTGCTCCCACACCAAAGGGGCCAGGACCAAAAGCTCTTGCTGCTCTTCAAGGAGCCAGGCAACCCCATTCACAGCCCCACAAACGATGGCGCTCTCTCTTGCGACAGCCTCCCAAAGTCCAATACTAGCTGCCTGCGCCGCTGAGTACAGCCGGAGCCCGGCTCACCAATTGCAAACGTCCAGGGATTCCTCCCACACCAAAGGGGCCAGGACCAAAAGCTCTTGCTGCTCTTCAAGGAGCCAGGCAACCCCATTCACAGCCCCACAAACGCTGGCGCTCTCTCTTGCGACAGCCTCCCAAAGTCCAATACTACCTGCCTGCACCCCTCGGTACGGCCGGAGCCCGGCTCAGCAATTGCAAACGTCCAGGGATTCCTCCCACACCAAAGGGGCCAGGACCAAAAGCTCTTGCTGCTCTTGAAGGAGCCAGGCAACCCCATTCACAGCCCCACAAACGATGGCGCTCTCTCTTGCGACAGCCTCCCAAAGTCCAATACTAGCTGCCTGCGACGCTCGATACAGCCGGAGCCCGGCTCAGCAATTGCGAACGTCCAGGGATTCCTCCCACACCAAAGGTGCCAGGACCAAAAGCTCTTGCTGCTCTTCAAGGAGCCAGGCAACCCCATTCACAGCCCCACAAACAATGGCGCTCTCTCTTGCGAGAGACTCCCAAAGTCCAAATCTAGCTGCCTGCACCCCTCGGTACAGCCGGAGCCCGGCTCAGGAACTGCGAACGTCCGGGGATTCCTCCCACACCAAAGGGGCCAGGACCAAAAGCTCTTGCTGCTCTTCAAGGAGCCAGGCAACCCCATTCACAGCCCCACAAACGATGGCGCTCTCTCTTGCGACAGCCTCCCAAAGTCCAATACTACCTGCCTGCACCCCTCGGTACGGCCGGACCCCGGCTCAGCAATTGCAAACGTCCAGGGATTCCTCCCACACCAAAGGGGCCAGCACCAAAAGCTCTTGCTGCTCTTCAAGGAGCCAGGCAACCCCATTCACAGCCCCACAAACGCTGGCGCTCTCTCTTGCGACAGCCTCCCAAAGTCCAATACTACCTGCCTGCACCACCGAGTACAGCCGGAGCCCGGCTCAGGAACTGTGAACGTCCAGGGATTCCTCCCACACCAAAGGGGCCAGCACCAAAAGCTCTTGCTGCTCTTCAAGGAGCCAGGCAACCCCATTCACAGCCCCACAAACGCTGGCGCTCTCTCTTGCGACAGCCTCCCAAAGTCCAATACTACCTGCCTGCACCCCTCGGTACGGCCGGAGCCCGGCTCAGCAATTGCGAACATCCAGGGATTCCTCCGACACCAAAGGGGCCAGCACCAAAAGCTCTTGCTGCTCTTCAAGGAGCCAGGCAACCCCATTCACAGCCCCACAAACGCTGGCGCTCTCTCTTGCGACAGCCTCCCAAAGTCCAATACTACCTGCCTGCACCACCGAGTACAGCCGGAGCCCGGCTCAGCAATTGCGAACGTCCAGGGATTCCTCCCACACCAAAGGGGCCAGGACCAAAAGCTCTTGCTGCTCTTCAAGGAGCCACGCAACCCCATTCACAGCCCCACAAACGATGGCGCTCTCTCTTGCGACAGCCTCCCAAAGTCCAATACTAGCTGCCTGCACCCCTCGGTACGGCCGGACCCCGGCTCACCAATTGCAAACGTCCAGGGATTCCTCCCACACCAAAGGGGCCAGCACCAAAAGCTCTTGCTGCTCTTCAAGGAGCCAGGCAACCCCATTCACAGCCCCACAAACAATGGCGCTCTCTCTTGCGACAGCCTCCCAAAGTCCAATACTACCTGCCTGCACCACCGAGTACAGCCGGAGCCCGGCTCAGAAACTGCGAACGTCTAGGGATTCCTCCCACACCAAAGGGGCCAGGACCAAAAGCTCTTGCTGCTCTTCAAGGAGCCACGCAACCCCATTCACAGCCCCACAAACGCTGGCGCTCTCTCTTGCGACAGCCTCCCAAAGTCCAATACTAGCTGCCTGCACCCCTCGGTACGGCCGGAGCCCGGCTCAGCAATTGCAAACGTCCAGGGATTCCTCCCACACCAAAGGGGCCAGGACCAAAAGCTCTTGCTGCTCTTCAAGGAGCCAGGCAACCCCATTCACAGCCCCACAAACGCTGGCGCTCTCTCTTGCGACAGCCTCCCAAAGTCCAATACTAGCTGCCTGCACCCCTCGGTACGGCCGGAGCCCAGCTCAGCAATTGCGAACGTCCAGGGATTGCTCCCACACCAAAGGGGCCAGGACCAAAAGCTCTTGCTGCTCTTCAAGGAGCCAGGCAACCCCATTCACAGCCCCACAAACGATGGCGCTCTCTCTTGCGACAGCCTCCCAAAGTCCAATACTAGCTGCCTGCACCCCTCGGTACGGCCGGAGCCCGGCTCACCAATTGCAAACGTCCAGGGATTCCTCCCACACCAAAGGGGCCAGGACCAAAAGCTCTTGCTGCTCTTCAAGGAGCCAGGCAACCCCATTCACAGCCCCACAAACGCTGGCGCTCTCTCTTGCGACAGCCTCCCAAAGTCCAATACTACCTGCCTGCACCCCTCGGTACGGCCGGAGCCCGGCTCAGCAATTGCAAACGTCCAGGGATTCCTCCCACACCAAAGGGGCCAGGACCAAAAGCTCTTGCTGCTCTTGAAGGAGCCAGGCAACCCCATTCACAGCCCCACAAACGATGGCGCTCTCTCTTGCGACAGCCTCCCAAAGTCCAATACTAGCTGCCTGCGACGCTCGATACAGCCGGAGCCCGGCTCAGCAATTGCGAACGTCCAGGGATTCCTCCCACACCAAAGGTGCCAGGACCAAAAGCTCTTGCTGCTCTTCAAGGAGCCAGGCAACCCCATTCACAGCCCCACAAACAATGGCGCTCTCTCTTGCGAGAGACTCCCAAAGTCCAAATCTAGCTGCCTGCACCCCTCGGTACAGCCGGAGCCCGGCTCAGGAACCGCGAACGTCCGGGGATTCCTGCCACACCAAAGGGGCCAGGACCTAAAGCTCTTGCTGCTCTTCAAGGAGCCAGGCAACCCCATTCACAGCCCCACAAACGCTGGCGCTCTCTCTTGCGACAGCCTCCCAAAGTCCAATACTAGCTGCCTGCACCCCTCGGTACAGCTGGAGCCCGGCTCAGCAATTGCGAACATCCAGGGATTCCTGCCACACCAAAGGGGCCAGCACCAAAAGCTCTTGCTGCTCTTCAAGGAGCCAGGCAACCCCATTCACAGCCCCACAAACAATGGCGCTCTCTCTTGCGACAGCCTCCCAAAGTCCAATACTACCTGCCTGCACCCCTCGGTACAGCCGGAGCCCGGCTCAGGAACTGAAAACGTCCGGAGATTCCTCCCACACCAAAGGGGCCAGCACCAAAAGCTCTAGCTGCTCTTCAAGGAGCCACGCAACCCCATTCACAGCCCCACAAACGATGGCGCTCTCTCTTGCGACAGCCTCCCAAAGTCCAATACTAGCTGCCTGCACCACCGAGTACGGCCGGAGCCCGGCTCAGCAATTGCAAACGTCCAGGGATTCCTCCCACACCAAAGGGGCCAGGACCAAAAGCTCTTGCTGCTCTTCAAGGAGCCAGGCAACCCCATTCACAGCCCCACAAACGCTGGCGCTCTCTCTTGCGACAGCCTCCCAAAGTCCAACACTAGCTGCCTGCACTGCTGAGTACAGCCGGAGCCCGGCTCAGCAATTGCGAACGTCCAGGGATTCCTGCCACACCAAAGGGGCCAGGACCAAAAGCTCTTGCTGCTCTTCAAGGAGCCAGGCAACCCCGTTCACAGCCCCACAAACGCTGGCGCTCTCTCTTGCGACAGCCTCCCAAAGTCCAATACTACCTGCCTGCACCCCTCGGTACGGCCGGAGCCCGGCTCAGCAATTGCGAACGTCCAGGGATTCCTCCCACACCAAAGGGGCCAGCACCAAAAGCTCTTGCTGCTCTTCAAGGAGCCAGGCAACCCCATTCACAGCCCCACAAATGCTGGCGCTCTCTCTTGCGACAGCCTCCCAAAGTCCAATACTACCTGCCTGCACCCCTCGGTACGGCCGGACCCCGGCTCAGCAATTGCGAACGTCCAGGGATTCCTCCCACACCAAAGGGGCCAGGACCAAAAGATCTTGCCGCTCTTCAAGGAGCCAGGCAACCCCATTCACAGCCCCACAAACGCTGGCGCTCTCTCTTGCGACAGCCTCCCAAAGTCCAATACTACCTGCCTGCACCCCTCGGTACGGCCGGAGCCCGGCTCAGCAATTGCGAACGTCCAGGGATTCCTCCCACACCAAAGGGGCCAGCACCAAAAGCTCTTGCTGCTCTTCAAGGAGCCAGGCAACCCCATTCACAGCCCCACAAATGCTGGCGCTCTCTCTTGCGACAGCCTCCCAAAGTCCAATACTACCTGCCTGCACCCCTCGGTACGGCCGGAGCCCGGCTCAGCAATTGCGAACGTCCAGGGATTCCTCCCACACCAAAGGGGCCAGGACCAAAAGCTCTTGCTGCTCTTCAAGGAGCCAGGCAACCCCATTCACAGCCCCACAAACGCTGGCGCTCTCTCTTGCGACAGCCTCCCAAAGTCCAATACTACCTGCCTGCACCACCGAGTACGGCCGGAGCCCGGCTCAGCAATTGCAAACGTCCAGGGATTCCTCCCACACCAAAGGGGCCAGGACCAAAAGCTCTTGCTGCTCTTGAAGGAGCCAGGCAACCCCATTCACAGCCCCACAAACGATGGCGCTCTCTCTTGCGACAGCCTCCCAAAGTCCAATACTAGCTGCCTGCGCCGCTGAGTACAGCCGGAGCCCGGCTCAGCAATTGCAAACGTCCAGGGATTCCTCCCACACCAAAGGGGCCAGGACCAAAAGCTCTTGCTGCTCTCCAAGGAGCCAGGCAACCCCATTCACAGCCCAACAAACAATGGCGCTCTCTCTTGCGAGAGACTCCTAAAGTCCAAATCTAGCTGCCTGCACCACCGAGTACAGCCGGAGCCCGGCTCAGGAACCGCGAACGTCCGGGGATTCCTGCCACACCAAAGGGGCCAGGACCTAAAGCTCTTGCTGCTCTTCAAGGAGCCAGGCAACCCCATTCACAGCCCCACAAACGCTGGCGCTCTCTCTTGCGACAGCCTCCCAAAGTCCAATACTAGCTGCCTGCACCCCTCGGTACAGCTGGAGCCCGGCTCAGCAATTGCGAACATCCAGGGATTCCTGCCACACCAAAGAGGCCAGGACCAAAAGCTCTTGCTGCTCTTCAAGGAGCCAGGCAACCCCATTCACAGCCCCACAAACGCTGGCGCTCTCTCTTGCGACAGCCTCCCAAAGTCCAATACTAGCTGCCTGCGCCGCTCGGTACGGCCGGAGCCCAGCTCAGCAATTGCGAACGTCCAGGGATTCCTCCCACACCAAAGGGGCCAGCACCAAAAGCTCTTGCTGCTCTTCAAGGAGCCAGGCAACCCCATTCACAGCCCCACAAACGATGGCGCTCTCTCTTGCGACAGCCTCCCAAAGTCCAATACTAGCTGCCTGCACCCCTCGGTACGGCCGGAGCCCGGCTCACCAATTGCAAACGTCCAGGGATTCCTGCCACACCAAAGGGGCCAGGACCAAAAGCTCTTGCTGCTCTTCAAGGAGCCAGGCAACCCCGTTCACAGCCCCACAAACGCTGGCGCTCTCTCTTGCGACAGCCTCCCAAAGTCCAATACTAGCTGCCTGCACCCCTCGGTACGGCCGGAGCCCGGCTCAGCAATTGCGAACGTCCAGGGATTCCTGCCACACCAAAGGGGCCAGGACCAAAAGCTCTTGCTGCTCTTCAAGGAGCCAGGCAACCCCATTCACAGCCCCACAAACGCTGGCGCTCTCTCTTGCGACAGCCTCCCAAAGTCCAATACTAGCTGCCTGCACCCCTCGGTACGGCCGGAGCCCGGCTCAGCAATTGCGAACGTCCAGGGATTCCTCCCACACCAAAGGGGCCAGGACCAAAAGCTCTTGCTGCTCTTCAAGGAGCCAGGCAACCCCATTCACAGCCCCACAAACGCTGGCGCTCTCTCTTGCGACAGCCTCCCAAAGTCCAATACTAGCTGCCTGCACCCCTCGGTACGGCCGGAGCCCGGCTCAGCAATTGCGAACGTCCAGGGATTCCTCCCACACCAAAGGGGCCAGGACCAAAAGCTCTTGCTGCTCTTCAAGGAGCCAGGCAACCCCATTCACAGCCCCACAAACAATGGCGCTCTCTCTTGCGAGAGACTCCCAAAGTCCAAATCTAGCTGCCTGCACCCCTCGGTACAGCCGGAGCCCGGCTCAGGAACCGCGAACGTCCGGGGATTCCTGCCACACCAAAGGGGCCAGGACCTAAAGCTCTTGCTGCTCTTCAAGGAGCCAGGCAACCCCATTCACAGCCCCACAAACGCTGGCGCTCTCTCTTGCGACAGCCTCCCAAAGTCCAATACTACCTGCCTGCACCCCTCGGTACAGCCGGAGCCCGGCTCAGGAACTGCAAACGTCCGGAGATTCCTCCCACACCAAAGGGGCCAGCACCAAAAGCTCTAGCTGCTCTTCAAGGAGCCAGGCAACCCCATTCACAGCCCCACAAACGATGGCGCTCTCTCTTGCGACAGCCTCCCAAAGTCCAACACTAGCTGCCTGCGCTGCTGAGTACAGCCGGAGCCCGGCTCAGCAATTGCGAACGTCCAGGGATTCCTCCCACACCAAAGGGGCCAGCACCAAAAGCTCTTGCTGCTCTTCAAGGAGCCAGGCAACCCCATTCACAGCCCCACAAACGATGGCGCTCTCTCTTGCGACAGCCTCCCAAAGTCCAATACTACCTGCCTGCACCCCTCGGTACGGCCGGAGCCCGGCTCAGCAATTGCAAACGTCCAGGGATTCCTCCCACACCAAAGGGGCCAGGACCAAAAGCTCTTGCTGCTCTTGAAGGAGCCAGGCAACCCCATTCACAGCCCCACAAACGCTGGCGCTCTCTCTTGCGACAGCCTCCCAAAGTCCAATACTACCTGCCTGCACCACCGAGTACGGCCGGAGCCCGGCTCAGCAATTGCAAACGTCCAGGGATTCCTCCCACACCAAAGGTGCCAGCACCAAAAGCTCTAGCTGCTCTTCAAGGAGCCAGGCAACCCCATTCACAGCCCCACAAACGCTGGCGCTCTCTCTTGCGACAGCCTCCCAAAGTCCAATACTACCTGCCTGCGCCGCTGAGTACAGCCGGAGCCCGGCTCAGCAATTGCGAACGTCCAGGGATTCCTCCCACACCAAAGGGGCCAGGACCAAAAGCTCTTGCTGCTCTTCAAGGAGCCAGGCAACCCCATTCACAGCCCCACAAACGATGGCGCTCTCTCTTGCGACAGCCTCCCAAAGTCCAATACTAGCTGCCTGCACCCCTCGGTACGGCCGGAGCCCGGCTCAGCAATTGCGAACGTCCAGGGATTCCTCCCACACCAAAGGGGCCAGCACCAAAAGCTCTTGCTGCTCTTCAAGGAGCCAGGCAACCCCATTCACAGCCCCACAAACGCTGGCGCTCTCTCTTGCGACAGCCTCCCAAAGTCCAATACTACCTGCCTGCACCCCTCGGTACGGCCGGAGCCCGGCTCAGCAATTGCAAACGTCCAGGGATTCCTCCCACACCAAAGGGGCCAGGACCAAAAGATCTTGCTGCTCTTCAAGGAGCCAGGCAACCCCATTCACAGCCCCACAAACGATGGCGCTCTCTCTTGCGACAGCCTCCCAAAGTCCAATACTACCTGCCTGCACCCCTCGGTACGGACGGAGCCCGGCTCAGCAATTGCAAACGTCCAGGGATTCCTCCCACACCAAAGGGGCCAGGACCAAAAGCTCCTGCTGCTCTTCAAGGAGCCAGGCAACCCCATTCACAGCCCCACAAACGCTGGCGCTCTCTCTTGCGACAGCCTCCCAAAGTCCAATACTAGCTGCCTGCACCCCTCGGTACAGCTGGAGCCCGGCTCAGCAATTGCGAACATCCAGGGATTCCTGCCACACCAAAGAGGCCAGCACCAAAAGCTCTTGCTGCTCTTCAAGGAGCCAGGCAACCCCATTCACAGCCCCACAAACGCTGGCGCTCTCTCTTGCGACAGCCTCCCAAAGTCCAATACTAGCTGCCTGCGCCGCTCGGTACGGCCGGAGCCCAGCTCAGCAATTGCAAACGTCCAGGGATTCCTCCCACACCAAAGGGGCCAGGACCAAAAGCTCTTGCTGCTCTTCAAGGAGCCAGGCAACCCCATTCACAGCCCCACAAACGATGGCGCTCTCTCTTGCGACAGCCTCCCAAAGTCCAATACTAGCTGCCTGCACCCCTCGGTACAGCCGGAGCCCGGCTCAGCAATTGCAAACGTCCAGGGATTCCTCCCACACCAAAGGGGCCAGGACCAAAAGCTCTTGCTGCTCTTCAAGGAGCCAGGCAACCCCATTCACAGCCCCACAAACGCTGGCGCTCTCTCTTGCGACAGCCTCCCAAAGTCCAACACTAGCTGCCTGCGCCGCTGAGTACAGCCGGAGCCCGGCTCAGCAATTGCGAACGTCCAGGGATTCCTCCCACACCAAAGGTGCCAGCACCAAAAGCTCTTGCTGCTCTTCAAGGAGCCAGGCAACCCCATTCACAGCCCCACAAACGCTGGCGCTCTCTCTTGCGACAGCCTCCCAAAGTCCAATACTAGCTGCCTGCACCCCTCGGTACAGCTGGAGCCCGGCTCAGCAATTGCGAACATCCAGGGATTCCTGCCACACCAAAGAGGCCAGGACCAAAAGCTCTTGCTGCTCTTCAAGGAGCCAGGCAACCCCATTCACAGCCCCACAAACGCTGGCGCTCTCTCTTGCGACAGCCTCCCAAAGTCCAATACTACCTGCCTGCACCCTACGGTACGGCCAGAGCCCGGCTCAGCAATTGCAAACGTCCAGGGATTCCTGCCACACCAAAGGGGCCAGGACCAAAAGCTCTAGCTGCTCTTCAAGGAGCCACGCAACCCCATTCACAGCCCCACAAACGCTGGCGCTCTCTCTTGCGACAGCCTCCCAAAGTCCAATACTACCTGCCTGCACCCCTCGGTACGGCCGGAGCCCCGCTCAGGAACTGCAAACGTCCGGGGATTCCTGCCACACCAAAGGGGCCAGGACCAAAAGCTCTTGCTGCTCTTCAAGGAGCCAGGCAACCCCATTCACAGCCCCACAAACGATGGCGCTCTCTCTTGCGACAGCCTCCCAAAGTCCAATACTACCTGCCTGCACCCCTCGGTACGGCTGGAGCCCGGCTCAGCAATTGCGAACGTCCAGGGATTCCTCCCACACCAAAGGGGCCAGGACCAAAAGCTCTTGCTGCTCTTCAAGGAGCCAGGCAACCCCATTCACAGCCCCACAAACGCTGGCGCTCTCTCTTGCGACAGCCTCCCAAAGTCCACTACTAGCTGCCTGCGCCGCTGAGTACAGCCGGAACCCGGCTCACCAATTGCGAACGTCCAGGGATTCCTCCCACACCAAAGGGGCCAGGACCAAAAGATCTTGCTGCTCTTCAAGGAGCCAGGCAACCCCATTCACAGCCCCACAAACGATGGCGCTCTCTCTTGCGACAGCCTCCCAAAGTCCAATACTAGCTGCCTGCACCCCTCGGTACGGCCGGACCCCGGCTCAGGAATTGCGAACGTCCAGGGATTCCTCCCACACCAAAGGGGCCAGCACCAAAAGCTCTTGCTGCTCTTCAAGGAGCCAGGCAACCCCATTCACAGCCCCACAAACGCTGGCGCTCTCTCTTGCGACAGCCTCCCAAAGTCCAATACTAGCTGCCTGCACCCCTCGGTACGGCCGGAGCCCGGCTCAGCAATTGCGAACGTCCAGGGATTCCTCCCACACCAAAGGGGCCAGGACCAAAAGCTCTAGCTGCTCTTCAAGGAGCCAGGCAACCCCATTCACAGCCCCACAAACGCTGGCGCTCTCTCTTGCGACAGCCTCCCAAAGTCCAATACTAGCTGCCTGCACCCCTCGGTACGGCCGGAGCCCGGCTCAGCAATTGCAAACGTCCAGGGATTCCTCCCACACCAAAGGGGCCAGGACCAAAAGCTCTAGCTGCTCTTCAAGGAGCCAGGCAACCCCATTCACAGCCCCACAAACGCTGGCGCTCTCTCTTGCGACAGCCTCCCAAAGTCCAATACTAGCTGCCTGCACCCCTCGGTACAGCCGGAGCCCGGCTCAGCAATTGCAAACATCCAGGGATTCCTCCCACACCAAAGGGGCCAGGACCAAAAGCTCTTGCTGCTCTTCAAGGAGCCAGGCAACCCCATTCACAGCCCCACAAACGCGGGCGCTCTCTCTTGCGAGAGACTCCCAAAGTCCAATACTAGCTGCCTGCACCCCTCAGTACAGCCGGAGCCCAGCTCAGGAACTGCAAACGTCCGGGGATTCCTGCCACACCAAAGGGGCCAGGACCTAAAGCTCTTGCTGCTCTTCAAGGAGCCAGGCAACCCCATTCACAGCCCCACAAACGATGGCGCTCTCTCTTGCGACAGCCTCCCAAAGTCCAATACTAGCTGCCTGCGCCGCTCGGTACGGCCGGAGCCCAGCTCAGCAATTGCAAACGTCCAGGGATTCCTCCCACACCAAAGGGGCCAGGACCAAAAGCTCTTGCTGCTCTTCAAGGAGCCAGGCAACCCCATTCACAGCCCCACAAACGATGGCGCTCTCTCTTGCGACAGCCTCCCAAAGTCCAATACTACCTGCCTGCACCCCTCGGTACAGCCGGAGCCCGGCTCAGCAATTGCAAACGTCCAGGGATTCCTCCCACACCAAAGGGGCCAGGACCAAAAGCTCTTGCTGCTCTTCAAGGAGCCAGGCAACCCCATTCACAGCCCCACAAACGATGGCGCTCTCTCTTGCGACAGCCTCCCAAAGTCCAACACTAGCTGCCTGCGCCGCTGAGTACAGCCGGAGCCCGGCTCAGCAATTGCGAACGTCCAGGGATTCCTCCCACACCAAAGGGGCCAGGACCAAAAGCTCTTGCTGCTCTCCAAGGAGCCAGGCAACCCCATTCACAGCCCCACAAACAATGGCGCTCTCTCTTGCGAGAGACTCCCAAAGTCCAAATCTAGCTGCCTGCACCCCTCGGTACAGCCGGAGCCCAGCTCAGCAATTGCGAACGTCCGGGGATTCCTGCCACACCAAAGGGGCCAGGACCTAAAGCTCTTGCTGCTCTTCAAGGAGCCAGGCAACCCCATTCACAGCCCCACAAACGATGGCGCTCTCTCTTGCGACAGCCTCCCAAAGTCCAATACTAGCTGCCTGCACCCCTCGGTACAGCTGGAGCCCGGCTCAGCAATTGCGAACATCCAGGGATTCCTGCCACACCAAAGGGGCCAGGACCAAAAGCTCTTGCTGCTCTTGAAGGAGCCAGGCAACCCCATTCACAGCCCCACAAATGCTGGCGCTCTCTCTTGCGACAGCCTCCCAAAGTCCAATACTAGCTGCCTGCGCCGCTGAGTACAGCCTGAGCCCGGCTCAGCAATTGCGAACGTCCAGGGATTCCTCCCACACCAAAGGGGCCAGGACCAAAAGCTCTTGCTGCTCTTCAAGGAGCCAGGCAACCCCATTCACAGCCCCACAAACGATGGCGCTCTCTCTTGCGACAGCCTCCCAAAGTCCAATACTAGCTGCCTGCACCCCTCGGTACGGCCGGAGCCCGGCTCACCAATTGCAAACGTCCAGGGATTCCTCCCACACCAAAGGGGCCAGCACCAAAAGCTCTAGCTGCTCTTCAAGGAGCCAGGCAACCCCATTCACAGCCCCACAAACGCTGGCGCTCTCTCTTGCGACAGCCTCCCAAAGTCCAATACTACCTGCCTGCACCCCTCGGTACGGCCGGAGCCCCGCTCAGGAACTGCAAACGTCCGGGGATTCCTGCCACACCAAAGGGGCCAGCACCAAAAGCTCTTGCTGCTCTTCAAGGAGCCAGGCAACCCCATTCACAGCCCCACAAACGATGGCGCTCTCTCTTGCGACAGCCTCCCAAAGTCCAATACTACCTGCCTGCACCCCTCGGTACGGCCGGAGCCCGGCTCAGCAATTGCAAACGTCCAGGGATTCCTCCCACACCAAAGGTGCCAGGACCAAAAGCTCTTGCTGCTCTTCAAGGAGCCAGGCAACCCCATTCACAGCCCCACAAACGCTGGCGCTCTCTCTTGCGACAGCCTCCCAAAGTCCACTACTAGCTGCCTGCGCCGCTGAGTACAGCCGGAACCCGGCTCACCAATTGCGAACGTCCGGGGATTCCTCCCACACCAAAGGGGCCAGGACCAAAAGCTCTTGCTGCTCTTCAAGGAGCCAGGCAACCCCATTCACAGCCCCACAAACGCTGGCGCTCTCTCTTGCGACAGCCTCCCAAAGTCCAATACTACCTGCCTGCACCACCGAGTACAGCCGGAGCCCGGCTCAGGAACTGCGAACGTCCGGGGATTCCTCCCACACCAAAGGGGCCAGGACCAAAAGCTCTTGCTGCTCTTCAAGGAGCCAGGCAACCCCATTCACAGCCCCACAAACGCTGGCACTCTCTCTTGCGACAGCCTCCCAAAGTCCAATACTACCTGCCTGCACCACCGAGTACGGCCGGAGCCCGGCTCAGCAATTGCAAACATCCAGGGATTCCTCCCACACCAAAGGGGCCAGGACCAAAAGCTCTTGCTGCTCTTGAAGGAGCCAGGCAACCCCATTCACAGCCCCACAAACGCTGGCGCTCTCTCTTGCGACAGCCTCCCAAAGTCCAATACTAGCTGCCTGCACCCCTCGGTACGGCCGGAGCCAGGCTCAGCAATTGCGAACGTCCAGGGATTCCTCCCACACCAAAGGGGCCAGGACCAAAAGCTCTTGCTGCTCTTCAAGGAGCCACGCAACCCCATTCACAGCCCCACAAACGATGGCGCTCTCTCTTGCGACAGCCTCCCAAAGTCCAATACTAGCTGCCTGCGCCCCTCGGTACGGCCGGAGCCCGGCTCAGCAATTGCGAACGTCCAGGGATTCCTCCCACACCAAAGGGGCCAGGACCAAAAGCTCTTGCTGCTCTTCAAGGAGCCAGGCAACCCCATTCACAGCCCCACAAACGATGGCGCTCTCTCTTGCGACAGCCTCCCAAAGTCCAATACTAGCTGCCTGCACCACCGAGTACAGCCGGAGCCCGGCTCAGGAACTGCGAACGTCCGGGGATTCCTCCCACACCAAAGGGGCCAGGACCAAAAGCTCTTGCTGCTCTTCAAGGAGCCAGGCAACCCCATTCACAGCCCCACAAACGATGGCACTCTCTCTTGCGACAGCCTCCCAAAGTCCAATACTACCTGCCTGCACCCCTCGGTACGGCCGGAGCCCGGCTCAGCAATTGCAAACATCCAGGGATTCCTCCCACACCAAAGGGGCCAGGACCAAAAGATCTTGCTGCTCTTGAAGGAGCCAGGCAACCCCATTCACAGCCCCACAAACGCTGGCGCTCTCTCTTGCGACAGCCTCCCAAAGTCCAATACTAGCTGCCTGCACCCCTCCGTACGGCCGGAGCCAGGCTCAGCAATTGCGAACGTCCAGGGATTCCTCCCACACCAAAGGGGCCAGGACCAAAAGCTCTTGCTGCTCTTCAAGGAGCCACGCAACCCCATTCACAGCCCCACAAACAATGGCGCTCTCTCTTGCGACAGCCTCCCAAAGTCCAATACTAGCTGCCTGCGCCCCTCGGTACGGCCGGAGCCCGGCTCAGCAATTGCGAACGTCCAGGGATTCCTCCCACACCAAAGGGGCCAGCACCAAAAGCTCTTGCTGCTCTTCAAGGAGCCAGGCAACCCCATTCACAGCCCCACAAACGATGGCGCTCTCTCTTGCGACAGCCTCCCAAAGTCCAATACTAGCTGCCTGCACCCCTCGGTACGGCCGGAGCCAGGCTCAGCAATTGCGAACATCCAGGGATTCCTCCCACACCAAAGGGGCCAGGACCAAAAGTTCTTGCTGCTCTTCAAGGAGCCAGGCAACCCCATTCACAGGCCCACAAACGCTGGCGCTCTATCTTGTGACAGCCTCCCAAAGTCCAATACTAGCTGCCTGCACCCCTCGGTACAGCCGGAGCCTGGCTCAGCAATTGCGAACGTCCAGGGATTCCTCCCACACCAAAGGTGCCAGGACCAAAAGCTCTTGCTGCTCTTCAAGGAGCCAGGCAACCCCATTCACAGCCCCACAAACGATGGCGCTCTCTCTTGCGACAGCCTCCCAAAGTCCAATACTAGCTGCCTGCGCCGCTCGATACAGCCGGAACCCGGCTCAGCAATTGCGAACGTCTAGGGATTCCTCCCACACCAAAGGTGCCAGGACCAAAAGCTCTTGCTGCTCTTCAAGGAGCCAGGCAACCCCATTCACAGCCCCACAAACGCTGGCGCTCTCTCTTGCGACAGCCTCCCAAAGTCCAATACTACCTGCCTGCACCCCTCGGTACGGCCGGAGCCCGGCTCAGCAATTGCGAACGTCCAGGGATTCCTGCCACACCAAAGGGGCCAGCACCAAAAGCTCTTGCTGCTCTTCAAGGAGCCAGGCAACCCCATTCACAGCCCCACAAATGCTGGCGCTCTCTCTTGCGACAGCCTCCCGAAGTCCAATACTAGCTGCCTGCACCACTGAGTACAGCCGGACCCCAGTTCAGCATTTCCAAACGTCCGGGGATTCCTCCCACACCAAAGGTGCCAGGACCAAAAGCTCTTGCTGCTCTTCAAGGAGCCAGGCAACCCCATTCACAGCCCCACAAACGATGGCGCTCTCTCTTGCGACAGCCTCCCAAAGTCCAACACTAGCTGCCTGCACCCCTCGGTACGGCCGGAGCCCGGCTCACCAATTGCAAACGTCCAGGGATTCCTCCCACACCAAAGGGGCCAGCACCAAAAGCTCTTGCTGCTCTTCAAGGAGCCAGGCAACCCCATTCACAGCCCCACAAACGATGGCGCTCTCTCTTGCGACAGCCTCCCAAAGTCCAATACTAGCTGCCTGCACCACCGAGTACAGCCGGAGCCCGGCTCAGGAACTGCGAACGTCCAGGGATTCCTCCCACACCAAAGGGGCCAGGACCAAAAGCTCTTGCTGCTCTTCAAGGAGCCAGGCAACCCCATTCACAGCCCCACAAACCATGGCGCTCTCTCTTGCGACAGCCTCCCAAAGTCCAATACTACCTGCCTGCACCCCTCGGTACGGCCGGAGCCCGGCTCAGCAATTGCGAACATCCAGGGATTCCTCCCACACCAAAGGGGCCCGGACCAAAAGCTCTTGCTGCTCTTCAAGGAGCCAGGCAACCCCATTCACAGCCCCACAAACGCTGGCGCTCTCTCTTGCGACAGCCTCCCAAAGTCCAATACTACCTGCCTGCACCACCGAGTACAGCCGGAGCCCGGCTCAGGAACTGCGAACCTCCAGGGATTCCTCCCACACCAAAGGGGCCAGGACCAAAAGCTCTTGCTGCTCTTCAAGGAGCCACGCAACCCCATTCACAGCCCCACAAACGATGGCGCTCTCTCTTGCGACAGCCTCCCAAAGTCCAATACTAGCTGCCTGCACCCCTCGGTACGGCCGGAGCCCGGCTCAGCAATTGCGAACGTCCAGGGATTCCTCCCACACCAAAGGGGCCCGGACCAAAAGCTCTTGCTGCTCTTCAAGGAGCCAGGCAACCCCATTCACAGCCCCACAAATGCTGGCGCTCTCTCTTGCGACAGCCTCCCAAAGTCCAATACTACCTGCCTGCACCACTGAGTACAGCCGGAGCCCAGCTCAGCAATTGCAAACGTCCAGGGATTCCTCCCACACCAAAGGGGCCAGGACCAAAAGCTCTTGCTGCTCTTCAAGGAGCCAGGCAACCCCATTCACAGCCCCACAAACGCTGGCGCTCTCTCTTGCGACAGCCTCCCAAAGTCCAATACTAGCTGCCTGCACCCCTCGGTACGGCCGGAGCCCGGCTCACCAATTGCAAACGTCCAGGGATTCCTCCCACACCAAAGGGGCCAGGACCAAAAGCTCTTGCTGCTCTCCAAGGAGCCAGGCAACCCCATTCACAGCCCCACAAACGATGGCGCTCTCTCTTGCGACAGCCTCCCAAAGTCCAATACTACCTGCCTGCACCACCGAGTACAGCCGGAGCCCGGCTCAGGAACTGCGAACGTCCGGGGATTCCTCCCACACCAAAGGGGCCAGGACCAAAAGCTCTTGCTGCTCTTCAAGGAGCCAGGCAACCCCATTCACAGCCCCACAAACGATGGCGCTCTCTCTTGCGACAGCCTCCCAAAGTCCAATACTACCTGCCTGCACCCCTCGGTACGGCCGGACCCCGGCTCAGCAATTGCAAACGTCCAGGGATTCCTCCCACACCAAAGGGGCCAGCACCAAAAGCTCTTGCTGCTCTTCAAGGAGCCAGGCAACCCCATTCACAGCCCCACAAACGCTGGCGCTCTCTCTTGCGACAGCCTCCCAAAGTCCAATACTACCTGCCTGCACCACCGAGTACAGCCGGAGCCCGGCTCAGAAACTGCGAACGTCTAGGGATTCCTCCCACACCAAAGGGGCCAGGACCAAAAGCTCTTGCTGCTCTTCAAGGAGCCACGCAACCCCATTCACAGCCCCACAAACGCTGGCGCTCTCTCTTGCGACAGCCTCCCAAAGTCCAATACTAGCTGCCTGCACCCCTCGGTACGGCCGGAGCCCGGCTCACCAATTGCAAACGTCCAGGGATTCCTCCCACACCAAAGGGGCCAGGACCAAAAGCTCTTGCTGCTCTTCAAGGAGCCAGGCAACCCCGTTCACAGCCCCACAAACGCTGGCGCTCTCTCTTGCGACAGCCTCCCAAAGTCCAATACTAGCTGCCTGCACCCCTCGGTACGGCCGGAGCCCGGCTCAGCAATTGCGAACGTCCAGGGATTGCTCCCACACCAAAGGGGCCAGGACCAAAAGCTCTTGCTGCTCTTCAAGGAGCCAGGCAACCCCATTCACAGCCCCACAAACGATGGCGCTCTCTCTTGCGACAGCCTCCCAAAGTCCAATACTAGCTGCCTGCACCCCTCGGTACGGCCGGAGCCCGGCTCACCAATTGCAAACGTCCAGGGATTCCTCCCACACCAAAGGGGCCAGGACCAAAAGCTCTTGCTGCTCTTCAAGGAGCCAGGCAACCCCATTCACAGCCCCACAAACGCTGGCGCTCTCTCTTGCGACAGCCTCCCAAAGTCCAATACTACCTGCCTGCACCCCTCGGTACGGCCGGAGCCCGGCTCAGCAATTGCAAACGTCCAGGGATTCCTCCCACACCAAAGGGGCCAGGACCAAAAGCTCTTGCTGCTCTTGAAGGAGCCAGGCAACCCCATTCACAGCCCCACAAACGATGGCGCTCTCTCTTGCGACAGCCTCCCAAAGTCCAATACTAGCTGCCTGCGACGCTCGATACAGCCGGAGCCCGGCTCAGCAATTGCGAACGTCCAGGGATTCCTCCCACACCAAAGGTGCCAGGACCAAAAGCTCTTGCTGCTCTTCAAGGAGCCAGGCAACCCCATTCACAGCCCCACAAACAATGGCGCTCTCTCTTGCGAGAGACTCCCAAAGTCCAAATCTAGCTGCCTGCACCCCTCGGTACAGCCGGAGCCCGGCTCAGGAACTGCGAACGTCCGGGGATTCCTCCCACACCAAAGGGGCCAGGACCAAAAGCTCTTGCTGCTCTTCAAGGAGCCAGGCAACCCCATTCACAGCCCCACAAACGATGGCGCTCTCTCTTGCGACAGCCTCCCAAAGTCCAATACTACCTGCCTGCACCCCTCGGTACGGCCGGACCCCGGCTCAGCAATTGCAAACGTCCAGGGATTCCTCCCACACCAAAGGGGCCAGCACCAAAAGCTCTTGCTGCTCTTCAAGGAGCCAGGCAACCCCATTCACAGCCCCACAAACGCTGGCGCTCTCTCTTGCGACAGCCTCCCAAAGTCCAATACTACCTGCCTGCACCACCGAGTACAGCCGGAGCCCGGCTCAGGAACTGTGAACGTCCAGGGATTCCTCCCACACCAAAGGGGCCAGCACCAAAAGCTCTTGCTGCTCTTCAAGGAGCCAGGCAACCCCATTCACAGCCCCACAAACGCTGGCGCTCTCTCTTGCGACAGCCTCCCAAAGTCCAATACTACCTGCCTGCACCCCTCGGTACGGCCGGAGCCCGGCTCAGCAATTGCGAACATCCAGGGATTCCTCCGACACCAAAGGGGCCAGCACCAAAAGCTCTTGCTGCTCTTCAAGGAGCCAGGCAACCCCATTCACAGCCCCACAAACGCTGGCGCTCTCTCTTGCGACAGCCTCCCAAAGTCCAATACTACCTGCCTGCACCACCGAGTACAGCCGGAGCCCGGCTCAGCAATTGCGAACGTCCAGGGATTCCTCCCACACCAAAGGGGCCAGGACCAAAAGCTCTTGCTGCTCTTCAAGGAGCCACGCAACCCCATTCACAGCCCCACAAACGATGGCGCTCTCTCTTGCGACAGCCTCCCAAAGTCCAATACTAGCTGCCTGCACCCCTCGGTACGGCCGGACCCCGGCTCACCAATTGCAAACGTCCAGGGATTCCTCCCACACCAAAGGGGCCAGCACCAAAAGCTCTTGCTGCTCTTCAAGGAGCCAGGCAACCCCATTCACAGCCCCACAAACAATGGCGCTCTCTCTTGCGACAGCCTCCCAAAGTCCAATACTACCTGCCTGCACCACCGAGTACAGCCGGAGCCCGGCTCAGAAACTGCGAACGTCTAGGGATTCCTCCCACACCAAAGGGGCCAGGACCAAAAGCTCTTGCTGCTCTTCAAGGAGCCACGCAACCCCATTCACAGCCCCACAAACGCTGGCGCTCTCTCTTGCGACAGCCTCCCAAAGTCCAATACTACCTGCCTGCACCCCTCGGTACGGCCGGAGCCCGGCTCAGCAATTGCAAACGTCCAGGGATTCCTCCCACACCAAAGGGGCCAGGACCAAAAGCTCTTGCTGCTCTTCAAGGAGCCAGGCAACCCCATTCACAGCCCCACAAACGCTGGCGCTCTCTCTTGCGACAGCCTCCCAAAGTCCAATACTAGCTGCCTGCACCCCTCGGTACGGCCGGAGCCCGGCTCAGCAATTGCGAACGTCCAGGGATTGCTCCCACACCAAAGGGGCCAGGACCAAAAGCTCTTGCTGCTCTTCAAGGAGCCAGGCAACCCCATTCACAGCCCCACAAACGATGGCGCTCTCTCTTGCGACAGCCTCCCAAAGTCCAATACTAGCTGCCTGCACCCCTCGGTACGGCCGGAGCCCGGCTCACCAATTGCAAACGTCCAGGGATTCCTCCCACACCAAAGGGGCCAGGACCAAAAGCTCTTGCTGCTCTTCAAGGAGCCAGGCAACCCCATTCACAGCCCCACAAACGCTGGCGCTCTCTCTTGCGACAGCCTCCCAAAGTCCAATACTACCTGCCTGCACCCCTCGGTACGGCCGGAGCCCGGCTCAGCAATTGCAAACGTCCAGGGATTCCTCCCACACCAAAGGGGCCAGGACCAAAAGCTCTTGCTGCTCTTGAAGGAGCCAGGCAACCCCATTCACAGCCCCACAAACGATGGCGCTCTCTCTTGCGACAGCCTCCCAAAGTCCAATACTAGCTGCCTGCACCCCTCGGTACAGCCGGAGCCCGGCTCAGCAATTGCGAACGTCCAGGGATTCCTCCCACACCAAAGGTGCCAGGACCAAAAGCTCTTGCTGCTCTTCAAGGAGCCAGGCAACCCCATTCACAGCCCCACAAACAATGGCGCTCTCTCTTGCGAGAGACTCCCAAAGTCCAAATCTAGCTGCCTGCACCCCTCGGTACAGCCGGAGCCCGGCTCAGGAACCGCGAACGTCCGGGGATTCCTGCCACACCAAAGGGGCCAGGACCTAAAGCTCTTGCTGCTCTTCAAGGAGCCAGGCAACCCCATTCACAGCCCCACAAACGCTGGCGCTCTCTCTTGCGACAGCCTCCCAAAGTCCAATACTAGCTGCCTGCACCCCTCGGTACAGCTGGAGCCCGGCTCAGCAATTGCGAACATCCAGGGATTCCTGCCACACCAAAGGGGCCAGCACCAAAAGCTCTTGCTGCTCTTCAAGGAGCCAGGCAACCCCATTCACAGCCCCACAAACAATGGCGCTCTCTCTTGCGACAGCCTCCCAAAGTCCAATACTACCTGCCTGCACCCCTCGGTACAGCCGGAGCCCGGCTCAGGAACTGCAAACGTCCGGAGATTCCTCCCACACCAAAGGGGCCAGCACCAAAAGCTCTAGCTGCTCTTCAAGGAGCCACGCAACCCCATTCACAGCCCCACAAACGATGGCGCTCTCTCTTGCGACAGCCTCCCAAAGTCCAACACTAGCTGCCTGCGCTGCTGAGTACAGCCGGAGCCCGGCTCAGCAATTGCGAACGTCCAGGGATTCCTCCCACACCAAAGGTGCCAGGACCAAAAGCTCTTGCTGCTCTTCAAGGAGCCAGGCAACCCCATTCACAGCCCCACAAACGATGGCGCTCTCTCTTGCGACAGCCTCCCAAAGTCCAACACTAGCTGCCTGCACCCCTCGGTACGGCCGGAGCCCGGCTCACCAATTGCAAACGTCCAGGGATTCCTCCCACACCAAAGGGGCCAGGACCAAAAGCTCTTGCTGCTCTTCAAGGAGCCAGGCAACCCCATTCACAGCCCCACAAACGCTGGCGCTCTCTCTTGCGACAGCCTCCCAAAGTCCAATACTACCTGCCTGCACCCCTCGGTACGGCCGGAGCCCGGCTCAGCAATTGCAAACGTCCAGGGATTCCTCCCACACCAAAGGGGCCAGGACCAAAAGCTCTTGCTGCTCTTGAAGGAGCCAGGCAACCCCATTCACAGCCCCACAAACGATGGCGCTCTCTCTTGCGACAGCCTCCCAAAGTCCAATACTAGCTGCCTGCGACGCTCGATACAGCCGGAGCCCGGCTCAGCAATTGCGAACGTCCAGGGATTCCTCCCACACCAAAGGTGCCAGGACCAAAAGCTCTTGCTGCTCTTCAAGGAGCCAGGCAACCCCATTCACAGCCCCACAAACAATGGCGCTCTCTCTTGCGAGAGACTCCCAAAGTCCAAATCTAGCTGCCTGCACCCCTCGGTACAGCCGGAGCCCGGCTCAGGAACCGCGAACGTCCGGGGATTCCTGCCACACCAAAGGGGCCAGCACCAAAAGCTCTAGCTGCTCTTCAAGGAGCCACGCAACCCCATTCACAGCCCCACAAACGATGGCGCTCTCTCTTGCGACAGCCTCCCAAAGTCCAACACTAGCTGCCTGCGCTGCTGAGTACAGCCGGAGCCCGGCTCAGCAATTGCGAACGTCCAGGGATTCCTCCCACACCAAAGGTGCCAGGACCAAAAGCTCTTGCTGCTCTTCAAGGAGCCAGGCAACCCCATTCACAGCCCCACAAACGATGGCGCTCTCTCTTGCGACAGCCTCCCAAAGTCCAACACTAGCTGCCTGCACCCCTCGGTACGGCCGGAGCCCGGCTCAGCAATTGCGAACGTCCAGGGATTCCTCCCACACCAAAGGTGCCAGCACCAAAAGCTCTTGCTGCTCTTCAAGGAGCCAGGCAACCCCATTCACAGCCCCACAAACGCTGGCGCTCTCTCTTGCGACAGCCTCCCAAAGTCCAATACTACCTGCCTGCACCCCTCGGTACGGCCGGAGCCCGGCTCAGCAATTGCAAACGTCCAGGGATTCCTCCCACACCAAAGGGGCCAGGACCAAAAGCTCTTGCTGCTCTCCAAGGAGCCAGGCAACCCCATTCACAGCCCCACAAACGATGGCGCTCTCTCTTGCGACAGCCTCCCAAAGTCCAATACTACCTGCCTGCACCACCGAGTACGGCCGGAGCCCGGCTCAGCAATTGCAAACGTCCAGGGATTCCTCCCACACCAAAGGGGCCAGCACCAAAAGCTCTTGCTGCTCTTCAAGGAGCCAGGCAACCCCATTCACAGCCCCACAAACGATGGCGCTCTCTCTTGCGACAGCCTCCCAAAGTCCAATACTAGCTGCCTGCACCCCTCGGTACGGCCGGAGCCCGGCTCAGCAATTCCGAACGTCCAGGGATTCCTCCCACACCAAAGGGGCCAGGACCAAAAGATCTTGCTGCTCTTCAAGGAGCCAGGCAACCCCATTCACAGCCCCACAAACGATGGCGCTCTCTCTTGCGACAGCCTCCCAAAGTCCAATACTAGCTGCCTGCACCCCTCGGTACGGCCGGACCCCGGCTCAGCAATTGCAAACGTCCAGGGATTCCTCCCACACCAAAGGGGCCAGGACCAAAAGCTCTTGCTGCTCTTCAAGGAGCCAGGCAACCCCATTCACGGCCCCACAAACGCTGGCGCTCTCTCTTGCGACAGCCTCCCAAAGTCCAATACTAGCTGCCTGCACCCCTCGGTACGGCCGGAGCCCGGCTCAGCAATTGCGAACGTCCAGGGATTCCTCCCACACCAAAGGGGCCAGCACCAAAAGCTCTTGCTGCTCTTCAAGGAGCCAGGCAACCCCATTCACAGCCCCACAAACGATGGCGCTCTCTCTTGCGACAGCCTCCCAAAGTCCAATACTAGCTGCCTGCACCCCTCGGTACGGCCGGACCCCGGCTCAGCAATTGCAAACGTCCAGGGATTCCTCCCACACCAAAGGGGCCAGGACCAAAAGCTCTTGCTGCTCTTCAAGGAGCCAGGCAACCCCATTCACAGCCCCACAAACGATGGCGCTGTCTCTTGCGACAGCCTCCCAAAGTCCAACACTAGCTGCCTGCGCCGCTGAGTACAGCCGGAGCCCGGCTCAGCAATTGCGAACGTCCAGGGATTCCTCCCACACCAAAGGTGCCAGCACCAAAAGCTCTTGCTGCTCTTCAAGGAGCCAGGCAACCCCATTCACAGCCCCACAAACGCTGGCGCTCTCTCTTGCGACAGCCTCCCAAAGTCCAATACTAGCTGCCTGCGCCGCTGAGTACAGCCGGAGCCCGGCTCAGCAATTGCGAACGTCCAGGGATTCCTCCCACACCAAAGGGGCCAGGACCAAAAGATCTTGCTGCTCTTCAAGGAGCCAGGCAACCCCATTCACAGCCCCACAAACGATGGCGCTCTCTCTTGCGACAGCCTCCCAAAGTCCAATACTACCTGCCTGCACCCCTCGGTACGGCCGGAGCCCGGCTCAGCAATTGCAAACGTCCAGGGATTCCTCCCACACCAAAGGGGCCAGGACCAAAAGCTCTAGCTGCTCTTCAAGGAGCCAGGCAACCCCATTCACAGCCCCACAAACGCTGGCGCTCTCTCTTGCGACAGCCTCCCAAAGTCCAATACTACCTGCCTGCACCACCGAGTACGGCCGGAGCCCGGCTCAGCAATTGCAAACGTCCAGGGATTCCTGCCACACCAAAGGTGCCAGGACCAAAAGCTCTTGCTGCTCTTGAAGGAGCCAGGCAACCCCATTCACAGCCCCACAAACGATGGCGCTCTCTCTTGCGACAGCCTCCCAAAGTCCAATACTAGCTGCCTGCGCTGCTGAGTACAGCCGGACCCCGGCTCAGGAACTGTGAACGTCCAGGGATTCCTCCCACACCAAAGGGGCCAGGACCAAAAGCTCTTGCTGCTCTTCAAGGAGCCAGGCAACCCCATTCACAGCCCCACAAACGATGGCGCTCTCTCTTGCGACAGCCTCCCAAAGTCCAACACTAGCTGCCTGCACTGCTGAGTACAGCCGGAGCCCGGCTCAGCAATTGCGAACGTCCAGGGATTCCTGCCACACCAAAGGGGCCAGGACCAAAAGCTCTTGCTGCTCTTCAAGGAGCCAGGCAACCCCGTTCACAGCCCCACAAACGCTGGCGCTCTCTCTTGCGACAGCCTCCCAAAGTCCAATACTACCTGCCTGCACCCCTCGGTACGGCCGGAGCCCGGCTCAGCAATTGCGAACGTCCAGGGATTCCTCCCACACCAAAGGGGCCAGCACCAAAAGCTCTTGCTGCTCTTCAAGGAGCCAGGCAACCCCATTCACAGCCCCACAAATGCTGGCGCTCTCTCTTGCGACAGCCTCCCAAAGTCCAATACTAGCTGCCTGCACCCCTCGGTACGGCCGGAGCCCGGCTCAGCAATTGCGAACGTCCAGGGATTCCTCCCACACCAAAGGGGCCAGGACCAAAAGCTCTTGCTGCTCTTCAAGGAGCCAGGCAACCCCATTCACAGCCCCACAAACGCTGGCGCTCTCTCTTGCGACAGCCTCCCAAAGTCCAATACTAGCTGCCTGCACCCCTCGGTACGGCCGGAGCCCGGCTCACCAATTGCAAACGTCCAGGGATTCCTCCCACACCAAAGGGGCCAGCACCAAAAGCTCTTGCTGCTCTTCAAGGAGCCAGGCAACCCCATTCACAGCCCCACAAATGCTGGCGCTCTCTCTTGCGACAGCCTCCCAAAGTCCAACACTAGCTGCCTGCGCCGCTGAGTACAGCCGGAGCCCGGCTGAGCAATTGCGAACGTCCAGGGATTCCTCCCACACCAAAGGTGCCAGCACCAAAAGCTCTTGCTGCTCTTCAAGGAGCCAGGCAACCCCATTCACAGCCCCACAAACGCTCGCGCTCTCTCTTGCGACAGCCTCCCAAAGTCCAATACTAGCTGCCTGCGCCGCTGAGTACAGCCTGAGCCCGGCTCAGCAATTGCGAACGTCCAGGGATTCCTCCCACACCAAAGGGGCCAGGACCAAAAGCTCTTGCTGCTCTTCAAGGAGCCAGGCAACCCCATTCACAGCCCCACAAACGCTGGCGCTCTCTCTTGCGACAGCCTCCCAAAGTCCAATACTACCTGCCTGCACCCCTCGGTACAGCCGGACCCCGGCTCAGCAATTGCAAACGTCCAGGGATTCCTCCCACACCAAAGGGGCCAGGACCAAAAGCTCTAGCTGCTCTTCAAGGAGCCAGGCAACCCCATTCACAGCCCCACAAACGATGGCGCTCTCTCTTGCGACAGCCTCCCAAAGTCCAATACTACCTGCCTGCACCCCTCGGTACGGCCGGAGCCCGGCTCAGGAACTGCAAACGTCCGGGGATTCCTCCCACACCAAAGGGGCCAGGACCAAAAGCTCTTGCTGCTCTTCAAGGAGCCAGGCAACCCCATTCACAGCCCCACAAACGATGGCGCTCTCTCTTGCGACAGCCTCCCAAAGTCCAATACTAGCTGCCTGCACCCCTCGGTACGGCCGGAGCCCGGCTCAGCAATTGCAAACGTCCAGGGATTCCTGCCACACCAAAGGGGCCAGGACCAAAAGCTCTTGCTGCTCTTCAAGGAGCCAGGCAACCCCATTCACAGCCCCACAAACGCTGGCGCTCTCTCTTGCGACAGCCTCCCAAAGTCCAATACTACCTGCCTGCGCCGCTGAGTACAGCCGGAGCCCGGCTCAGCAATTGCGAACGTCCGGGGATTCCTCCCACACCAAAGGGGCCAGGACCAAAAGCTCTTGCTGCTCTTCAAGGAGCCAGGCAACCCCATTCACAGCCCCACAAACGCTGGCGCTCTCTCTTGCGACAGCCTCCCAAAGTCCAATACTACCTGCCTGCACCACCGAGTACAGCCGGAGCCCGGCTCAGGAACTGCGAACGTCCGGGGATTCCTCCCACACCAAAGGGGCCAGGACCAAAAGCTCTTGCTGCTCTTCAAGGAGCCAGGCAACCCCATTCACAGCCCCACAAACGCTGGCGCTCTCTCTTGCGACAGCCTCCCAAAGTCCAATACTAGCTGCCTGCACCCCTCGGTACGGCCGGACCCCGGCTCAGCAATTGCAAACGTCCAGGGATTCCTCCCACACCAAAGGGGCCAGGACCAAAAGCTCTTGCTGCTCTTCAAGGAGCCAGGCAACCCCATTCACAGCCCCACAAACGCTGGCGCTCTCTCTTGCGACAGCCTCCCAAAGTCCAATACTACCTGCCTGCACCACCGAGTACGGCCGGAGCCCGGCTCAGCAATTGCAAACGTCCAGGGATTCCTGCCACACCAAAGGTGCCAGGACCAAAAGCTCTTGCTGCTCTTGAAGGAGCCAGGCAACCCCATTCACAGCCCCACAAACGATGGCGCTCTCTCTTGCGACAGCCTCCCAAAGTCCAATACTAGCTGCCTGCGCTGCTGAGTACAGCCGGACCCCGGCTCAGGAACTGTGAACGTCCAGGGATTCCTCCCACACCAAAGGGGCCAGGACCAAAAGCTCTTGCTGCTCTTCAAGGAGCCAGGCAACCCCATTCACAGCCCCACAAACGATGGCGCTCTCTCTTGCGACAGCCTCCCAAAGTCCAACACTAGCTGCCTGCACTGCTGAGTACAGCCGGAGCCCGGCTCAGCAATTGCGAACGTCCAGGGATTCCTCCCACACCAAAGGGGCCAGGACCAAAAGCTCTTGCTGCTCTTCAAGGAGCCAGGCAACCCCATTCACAGCCCCACAAACGCTGGCGCTCTCTCTTGCGACAGCCTCCCAAAGTCCAATACTACCTGCCTGCACCCCTCGGTACGGCCGGAGCCCGGCTCAGCAATTGCAAACGTCCAGGGATTCCTCCCACACCAAAGGGGCCAGGACCAAAAGCTCTAGCTGCTCTTCAAGGAGCCAGGCAACCCCATTCACAGCCCCACAAACGATGGCGCTCTCTCTTGCGACAGCCTCCCAAAGTCCAATACTACCTGCCTGCACCCCTCGGTACGGCCGGAGCCCGGCTCAGGAACTGCAAACGTCCGGGGATTCCTCCCACACCAAAGGGGCCAGGACCAAAAGCTCTTGCTGCTCTTCAAGGAGCCAGGCAACCCCATTCACAGCCCCACAAACGCTGGCGCTCTCTCTTGCGACAGCCTCCCAAAGTCCAATACTACCTGCCTGCACCACCGAGTACGGCCGGAGACCGGCTCAGCAATTGCAAACGTCCAGGGATTCCTCCCACACCAAAGGGGCCAGGACAAAAGCTCTTGCTGCTCTTGAAGGAGCCAGGCAACCCCATTCACAGCCCCACAAACGCTGGCGCTCTCTCTTGCGACAGCCTCCCAAAGTCCAATACTAGCTGCCTGCGCCGCTGAGTACAGCCGGAACCCGGCTCACCAATTGCGAACGTCCAGGGATTCCTCCCACACCAAAGGGGCCAGCACCAAAAGCTCTTGCTGCTCTTCAAGGAGCCAGGCAACCCCATTCACAGCCCCACAAACGCTGGCGCTCTCTCTTGCGACAGCCTCCCAAAGTCCAATACTAGCTGCCTGCGCGCTCGGTACGGCCGGAGCCCGGCTCAGCAATTGCAAACGTCCAGAGATTCCTCCCACACCAAAGGTGCCAGGACCAAAAGCTCTTGCTGCTCTTCAAGGAGCCAGGCAACCCCATTCACAGCCCCACAAACGCTGGCGCTCTCTCTTGCGACAGCCTCCCAAAGTCCAATACTAGCTGCCTGCGCCGCTCGGTACGGCCGGACCCCGGCTCAGCAATTGCGAACGTCCAGGGATTCCTCCCACACCAAAGGGGCCAGGACCAAAAGCTCTTGCTGCTCTTCAAGGAGCCAGGCAACCCCGTTCACAGCCCCACAAACGCTGGCGCTCTCTCTTGCGACAGCCTCCCAAAGTCCAATACTAGCTGCCTGCACCACCGAGTACAGCCGGAGCCCGGCTCAGCAATTGCAAATGTCCAGGGATTCCTCCCACACCAAAGGGGCCAGCACCAAAAGCTCTTGCTGCTCTTCAAGGAGCCAGGCAACCCCATTCACAGCCCCACAAACGATGGCGCTCTCTCTTGCGACAGCCTCCCAAAGTCCAACACTAGCTGCCTGCGCCGCTGAGTACAGCCGGAGCCCGGCTCAGCAATTGCGAACGTCCAGGGATTCCTCCCACACCAAAGGGGCCAGGACCAAAAGCTCTTGCTGCTCTTCAAGGAGCCAGGCAACCCCATTCACAGCCCCACAAACGATGGCGCTCTCTCTTGCGACAGCCTCCCAAAGTCCAATACTACCTGCCTGCACCCCTCGGTACGGCCGGAGCCCGGCTCAGCAATTGCAAACGTCCAGGGATTCCTCCCACACCAAAGGGGCCAGGACCAAAAGCTCTAGCTGCTCTTCAAGGAGCCAGGCAACCCCATTCACAGCCCCACAAACGATGGCGCTCTCTCTTGCGACAGCCTCCCAAAGTCCAATACTACCTGCCTGCACCACCGAGTACGGCCGGAGCCCGGCTCAGCAATTGCAAACGTCCAGGGATTCCTGCCACACCAAAGGTGCCAGGACCAAAAGCTCTTGCTGCTCTTGAAGGAGCCAGGCAACCCCATTCACAGCCCCACAAACGATGGCGCTCTCTCTTGCGACAGCCTCCCAAAGTCCAATACTAGCTGCCTGCGCTGCTGAGTACAGCCGGACCCCGGCTCAGGAACTGTGAACGTCCAGGGATTCCTCCCACACCAAAGGGGCCAGGACCAAAAGCTCTTGCTGCTCTTCAAGGAGCCAGGCAACCCCATTCACAGCCCCACAAACGATGGCGCTCTCTCTTGCGACAGCCTCCCAAAGTCCAACACTAGCTGCCTGCGCCGCTGAGTACAGCCGGAGCCCGGCTCACCAATTGCAAACGTCCAGGGATTCCTGCCACACCAAAGGGGCCAGGACCAAAAGCTCTTGCTGCTCTTCAAGGAGCCAGGCAACCCCGTTCACAGCCCCACAAACGCTGGCGCTCTCTCTTGCGACAGCCTCCCAAAGTCCAATACTACCTGCCTGCACCCCTCGGTACGGCCGGACCCCGGCTCAGCAATTGCGAACGTCCAGGGATTCCTCCCACACCAAAGGGGCCAGGACCAAAAGCTCTTGCTGCTCTTCAAGGAGCCAGGCAACCCCATTCACAGCCCCACAAACGCTGGCGCTCTCTCTTGCGACAGCCTCCCAAAGTCCAATACTACCTGCCTGCACCCCTCGGTACGGCCGGAGCCCGGCTCAGCAATTGCGAACGTCCAGGGATTCCTCCCACACCAAAGGGGCCAGCACCAAAAGCTCTTGCTGCTCTTCAAGGAGCCAGGCAACCCCATTCACAGCCCCACAAATGCTGGCGCTCTCTCTTGCGACAGCCTCCCAAAGTCCAATACTACCTGCCTGCACCCCTCGGTACGGCCGGAGCCCGGCTCAGCAATTGCGAACGTCCAGGGATTCCTCCCACACCAAAGGGGCCAGGACCAAAAGCTCTTGCTGCTCTTCAAGGAGCCAGGCAACCCCATTCACAGCCCCACAAACGCTGGCGCTCTCTCTTGCGACAGCCTCCCAAAGTCCAATACTAGCTGCCTGCACCCCTCGGTACGGCCGGAGCCCGGCTCACCAATTGCAAACGTCCAGGGATTCCTCCCACACCAAAGGGGCCAGCACCAAAAGCTCTTGCTGCTCTTGAAGGAGCCAGGCAACCCCATTCACAGCCCCACAAACGATGGCGCTCTCTCTTGCGACAGCCTCCCAAAGTCCAATACTAGCTGCCTGCGCAGCTCGATACAGCCGGAGCCCGGCTCAGCAATTGCAAACGTCCAGGGATTCCTCCCACACCAAAGGGGCCAGGACCAAAAGCTCTTGCTGCTCTCCAAGGAGCCAGGCAACCCCATTCACAGCCCAACAAACAATGGCGCTCTCTCTTGCGAGAGACTCCTAAAGTCCAATACTAGCTGCCTGCACCACCGAGTACAGCCGGAGCCCGGCTCAGGAACCGCGAACGTCCGGGGATTCCTGCCACACCAAAGGGGCCAGGACCTAAAGCTCTTGCTGCTCTTCAAGGAGCCAGGCAACCCCATTCACAGCCCCACAAACGCTGGCGCTCTCTCTTGCGACAGCCTCCCAAAGTCCAATACTAGCTGCCTGCACCGCTCGGTACAGCTGGAGCCCGGCTCAGCAATTGCGAACATCCAGGGATTCCTGCCACACCAAAGAGGCCAGCACCAAAAGCTCTTGCTGCTCTTCAAGGAGCCAGGCAACCCCATTCACAGCCCCACAAACGATGGCGCTCTCTCTTGCGACAGCCTCCCAAAGTCCAATACTAGCTGCCTGCGCCGCTCGGTACGGCCGGAGCCCAGCTCAGCAATTGCAAACGTCCAGGGATTCCTCCCACACCAAAGGGGCCAGCACCAAAAGCTCTAGCTGCTCTTCAAGGAGCCAGGCAACCCCATTCACAGCCCCACAAACGATGGCGCTCTCTCTTGCAACAGCCTCCCAAAGTCCAATACTAGCTGCCTGCACCCCTCGGTACGGCCGGAGCCCGGCTCACCAATTGCAAACGTCCAGGGATTCCTGCCACACCAAAGGGGCCAGGACCAAAAGCTCTTGCTGCTCTTCAAGGAGCCAGGCAACCCCATTCACAGCCCCACAAACGATGGCGCTCTCTCTTGCGACAGCCTCCCAAAGTCCAATACTAGCTGCCTGCACCCCTCGGTACGGCCGGACCCCGGCTCAGCAATTGCAAACGTCCAGGGATTCCTCCCACACCAAAGGGGCCAGGACCAAAAGATCTTGCTGCTCTTCAAGGAGCCAGGCAACCCCATTCACAGCCCCACAAACGATGGCGCTCTCTCTTGCGACAGCCTCCCAAAGTCCAATACTAGCTGCCTGCGCCGCTCGGTACGGCCGGACCCCGGCTCAGCAATTGCGAACGTCCAGGGATTCCTCCCACACCAAAGGGGCCAGGACCAAAAGCTCTTGTTGCTCTTCAAGGAGCCAGGCAACCCCATTCACAGCCCCACAAACGCTGGCGCTCTCTCTTGCGACAGCCTCCCAAAGTCCAATACTAGCTGCCTGCACCCCTCGGTACGGCCGGAGCCCGGCTCAGCAATTGCAAACGTCCAGGGATTCCTCCCACACCAAAGGGGCCAGGACCAAAAGCTCTTGCTGCTCTTCAAGGAGCCAGGCAACCCCATTCACAGCCCCACAAACGCTGGCGCTCTCTCTTGCGACAGCCTCCCAAAGTCCAACACTAGCTGCCTGCGCCGCTGAGTACAGCCGGAGCCCGGCTGAGCAATTGCGAACGTCCAGGGATTCCTCCCACACCAAAGGGGCCAGGACCAAAAGCTCTTGCTGCTCTTCAAGGAGCCAGGCAACCCCATTCACAGCCCCACAAACGATGGCGCTCTCTCTTGCGACAGCCTCCCAAAGTCCAATACTACCTGCCTGCACCCCTCGGTACGGCCGGAGCCCGGCTCAGCAATTGCAAACGTCCAGGGATTCCTCCCACACCAAAGGGGCCAGGACCAAAAGCTCTAGCTGCTCTTCAAGGAGCCAGGCAACCCCATTCACAGCCCCACAAACGATGGCGCTCTCTCTTGCGACAGCCTCCCAAAGTCCAATACTACCTGCCTGCACCACCGAGTACGGCCGGAGCCCGGCTCAGCAATTGCAAACGTCCAGGGATTCCTGCCACACCAAAGGTGCCAGGACCAAAAGATCTTGCTGCTCTTCAAGGAGCCAGGCAACCCCATTCACAGCCCCACAAACGATGGCGCTCTCTCTTGCGACAGCCTCCCAAAGTCCAATACTAGCTGCCTGCGCTGCTGAGTACAGCCGGACCCCGGCTCAGGAACTGTGAACGTCCAGGGATTCCTCCCACACCAAAGGGGCCAGGACCAAAAGCTCTTGCTGCTCTTCAAGGAGCCAGGCAACCCCATTCACAGCCCCACAAACGATGGCGCTCTCTCTTGCGACAGCCTCCCAAAGTCCAACACTAGCTGCCTGCGCCGCTGAGTACAGCCGGAGCCCGGCTCACCAATTGCAAACGTCCAGGGATTCCTGCCACACCAAAGGGGCCAGGACCAAAAGCTCTTGCTGCTCTTCAAGGAGCCAGGCAACCCCGTTCACAGCCCCACAAACGCTGGCGCTCTCTCTTGCGACAGCCTCCCAAAGTCCAATACTACCTGCCTGCACCCCTCGGTACGGCCGGACCCCGGCTCAGCAATTGCGAACGTCCAGGGATTCCTCCCACACCAAAGGGGCCAGGACCAAAAGCTCTTGCTGCTCTTCAAGGAGCCAGGCAACCCCATTCACAGCCCCACAAACGCTGGCGCTCTCTCTTGCGACAGCCTCCCAAAGTCCAATACTACCTGCCTGCACCCCTCGGTACGGCCGGAGCCCGGCTCAGCAATTGCGAACGTCCAGGGATTCCTCCCACACCAAAGGGGCCAGCACCAAAAGCTCTTGCTGCTCTTCAAGGAGCCAGGCAACCCCATTCACAGCCCCACAAATGCTGGCGCTCTCTCTTGCGACAGCCTCCCAAAGTCCAATACTACCTGCCTGCACCCCTCGGTACGGCCGGAGCCCGGCTCAGCAATTGCGAACGTCCAGGGATTCCTCCCACACCAAAGGGGCCAGGACCAAAAGCTCTTGCTGCTCTTCAAGGAGCCAGGCAACCCCATTCACAGCCCCACAAACGCTGGCGCTCTCTCTTGCGACAGCCTCCCAAAGTCCAATACTAGCTGCCTGCACCCCTCGGTACGGCCGGAGCCCGGCTCACCAATTGCAAACGTCCAGGGATTCCTCCCACACCAAAGGGGCCAGCACCAAAAGCTCTTGCTGCTCTTGAAGGAGCCAGGCAACCCCATTCACAGCCCCACAAACGATGGCGCTCTCTCTTGCGACAGCCTCCCAAAGTCCAATACTAGCTGCCTGCGCAGCTCGATACAGCCGGAGCCCGGCTCAGCAATTGCAAACGTCCAGGGATTCCTCCCACACCAAAGGGGCCAGGACCAAAAGCTCTTGCTGCTCTCCAAGGAGCCAGGCAACCCCATTCACAGCCCAACAAACAATGGCGCTCTCTCTTGCGACAGCCTCCCAAAGTCCAATACTAGCTGCCTGCACCACCGAGTACAGCCGGAGCCCGGCTCAGGAACCGCGAACGTCCGGGGATTCCTGCCACACCAAAGGGGCCAGGACCTAAAGCTCTTGCTGCTCTTCAAGGAGCCAGGCAACCCCATTCACAGCCCCACAAACGCTGGCGCTCTCTCTTGCGACAGCCTCCCAAAGTCCAATACTAGCTGCCTGCACCCCTCGGTACAGCTGGAGCCCGGCTCAGCAATTGCGAACATCCAGGGATTCCTGCCACACCAAAGAGGCCAGCACCAAAAGCTCTTGCTGCTCTTCAAGGAGCCAGGCAACCCCATTCACAGCCCCACAAACGCTGGCGCTCTCTCTTGCGACAGCCTCCCAAAGTCCAATACTAGCTGCCTGCGCCGCTCGGTACGGCCGGAGCCCAGCTCAGCAATTGCAAACGTCCAGGGATTCCTCCCACACCAAAGGGGCCAGCACCAAAAGCTCTTGCTGCTCTTCAAGGAGCCAGGCAACCCCATTCACAGCCCCACAAACGATGGCGCTCTCTCTTGCAACAGCCTCCCAAAGTCCAATACTAGCTGCCTGCACCCCTCGGTACGGCCGGAGCCCGGCTCACCAATTGCAAACGTCCAGGGATTCCTGCCACACCAAAGGGGCCAGGACCAAAAGCTCTTGCTGCTCTTCAAGGAGCCAGGCAACCCCATTCACAGCCCCACAAACGATGGCGCTCTCTCTTGCGACAGCCTCCCAAAGTCCAATACTAGCTGCCTGCACCCCTCGGTACGGCCGGACCCCGGCTCAGCAATTGCAAACGTCCAGGGATTCCTCCCACACCAAAGGGGCCAGGACCAAAAGATCTTGCTGCTCTTCAAGGAGCCAGGCAACCCCATTCACAGCCCCACAAACGATGGCGCTCTCTCTTGCGACAGCCTCCCAAAGTCCAATACTAGCTGCCTGCGCCGCTCGGTACGGCCGGACCCCGGCTCAGCAATTGCGAACGTCCAGGGATTCCTCCCACACCAAAGGGGCCAGGACCAAAAGCTCTTGTTGCTCTTCAAGGAGCCAGGCAACCCCATTCACAGCCCCACAAACGCTGGCGCTCTCTCTTGCGACAGCCTCCCAAAGTCCAATACTAGCTGCCTGCACCCCTCGGTACGGCCGGAGCCCGGCTCAGCAATTGCAAACGTCCAGGGATTCCTCCCACACCAAAGGGGCCAGGACCAAAAGCTCTTGCTGCTCTTCAAGGAGCCAGGCAACCCCATTCACAGCCCCACAAACGCTGGCGCTCTCTCTTGCGACAGCCTCCCAAAGTCCAACACTAGCTGCCTGCGCCGCTGAGTACAGCCGGAGCCCGGCTGAGCAATTGCGAACGTCCAGGGATTCCTCCCACACCAAAGGTGCCAGGACCAAAAGCTCTTGCTGCTCTTGAAGGAGCCAGGCAACCCCATTCACAGCCCCACAAACGCTCGCGCTCTCTCTTGCGACAGCCTCCCAAAGTCCAATACTAGCTGCCTGCGCCGCTGAGTACAGCCGGAGCCCGGCTCAGCAATTGCGAACGTCCAGGGATTCCTCCCACACCAAAGGGGCCAGGACCAAAAGCTCTTGCTGCTCTTCAAGGAGCCAGGCAACCCCATTCACAGCCCCACAAACGATGGCGCTCTCTCTTGCGACAGCCTCCCAAAGTCCAATACTACCTGCCTGCACCCCTCGGTACGGCCGGAGCCCGGCTCAGCAATTGCAAACGTCCAGGGATTCCTGCCACACCAAAGGGGCCAGGACCAAAAGCTCTAGCTGCTCTTCAAGGAGCCAGGCAACCCCATTCACAGCCCCACAAACGATGGCGCTCTCTCTTGCGACAGCCTCCCAAAGTCCAATACTACCTGCCTGCACCCCTCGGTACGGCCGGAGCCCGGCTCAGGAACTGCAAACGTCCGGGGATTCCTCCCACACCAAAGGGGCCAGGACCAAAAGCTCTTGCTGCTCTTCAAGGAGCCAGGCAACCCCATTCACAGCCCCACAAACGCTGGCGCTCTCTCTTGCGACAGCCTCCCAAAGTCCAATACTAGCTGCCTGCACCCCTCGGTACGGCCGGAGCCCGGCTCAGCAATTGCAAACGTCCAGGGATTCCTCCCACACCAAAGGGGCCAGGACCAAAAGCTCTTGCTGCTCTTCAAGGAGCCAGGCAACCCCATTCACAGCCCCACAAACGCTGGCGCTCTCTCTTGCGACAGCCTCCCAAAGTCCAATACTAGCTGCCTGCGCCGCTGAGTACAGCCGGAACCCGGCTCACCAATTGCGAACGTCCGGGGATTCCTCCCACACCAAAGGGGCCAGCACCAAAAGCTCTTGCTGCTCTTCAAGGAGCCAGGCAACCCCATTCACAGCCCCGCAAACGATGGCGCTCTCTCTTGCGACAGCCTCCCAAAGTCCAATACTAGCTGCCTGCGCGCTCGGTACGGCCGGAGCCCGGCTCAGCAATTGCAAACGTCCAGAGATTCCTCCCACACCAAAGGTGCCAGGACCAAAAGCTCTTGCTGCTCTTCAAGGAGCCAGGCAACCCCATTCACAGCCCCACAAACGATGGCGCTCTCTCTTGCGACAGCCTCCCAAAGTCCAATACTAGCTGCCTGCGCCGCTCGGTACGGCCGGACCCCGGCTCAGCAATTGCGAACGTCCAGGGATTCCTCCCACACCAAAGGGGCCAGCACCAAAAGCTCTTGCTGCTCTTCAAGGAGCCAGGCAACCCCATTCACAGCCCCACAAACGCTGGCGCTCTCTCTTGCGACAGCCTCCCAAAGTCCAATACTAGCTGCCTGCACCACCGAGTACAGCCGGAGCCCGGCTCAGCAATTGCAAATGTCCAGGGATTCCTCCCACACCAAAGGGGCCAGCACCAAAAGCTCTTGCTGCTCTTCAAGGAGCCAGGCAACCCCATTCACAGCCCCACAAACGCTGGCGCTCTCTCTTGCGACAGCCTCCCAAAGTCCAACACTAGCTGCCTGCGCCGCTGAGTACAGCCGGAGCCCGGCTCAGCAATTGCGAACGTCTGGGGATTCCTCCCACACCAAAGGGGCCAGCACCAAAAGCTCTTGCTGCTCTTCAAGGAGCCACGCAACCCCATTCACAGCCCCACAAACGATGGCGCTCTCTCTTGCGACAGCCTCCCAAAGTCCAATACTAGCTGCCTGCACCCCTCGGTACGGCCGGAGCCCGGCTCAGCAATTGCAAACGTCCAGGGATTCCTCCCACACCAAAGGGGCCAGGACCAAAAGCTCTTGCTGCTCTTCAAGGAGCCAGGCAACCCCATTCACAGCCCCACAAACGCTGGCGCTCTCTCTTGCGACAGCCTCCCAAAGTCCAATACTAGCTGCCTGCACCCCTCGGTACGGCCGGACCCCGGCTCAGCAATTGCAAACGTCCAGGGATTCCTCCCACACCAAAGGGGCCAGCACCAAAAGCTCTTGCTGCTCTTCAAGGAGCCAGGCAACCCCATTCACAGCCCCACAAACGATGGCGCTCTCTCTTGCGACAGCCTCCCAAAGTCCAATACTAGCTGCCTGCACCACCGAGTACAGCCGGAGCCCGGCTCAGCAATTGCAAACGTCCAGGGATTCCTCCCACACCAAAGGGGCCAGGACCAAAAGCTCTTGCTGCTCTCCAAGGAGCCAGGCAACCCCATTCACAGCCCCACAAACAATGGCGCTCTCTCTTGCGAGAGACTCCCAAAGTCCAAATCTAGCTGCCTGCACCCCTCGGTACAGCCGGAGCCCAGCTCAGCAATTGCGAACGTCCGGGGATTCCTGCCACACCAAAGGGGCCAGGACCTAAAGCTCTTGCTGCTCTTCAAGGAGCCAGGCAACCCCATTCACAGCCCCACAAACGATGGCGCTCTCTCTTGCGACAGCCTCCCAAAGTCCAATACTAGCTGCCTGCGCCGCTCGGTACGGCCGGACCCCGGCTCAGCAATTGCGAACGTCCAGGGATTCCTCCCACACCAAAGGGGCCAGGACCAAAAGATCTTGCTGCTCTTCAAGGAGCCAGGCAACCCCATTCACAGCCCCACAAACGATGGCGCTCTCTCTTGCGACAGCCTCCCGAAGTCCAATACTAGCTGCCTGCGCCGCTCGTTACAGCCGGAGCCAGGCTCAGGAACTGCAAACGTCCGGAGATTCCTCCCACACCAAAGGGGCCAGGACCAAAAGCTCTTGCTGCTCTTCAAGGAGCCAGGCAACCCCATTCACAGCCCCACAAACGCTGGCGCTCTCTCTTGCGACAGCCTCCCAAAGTCCAATACTAGCTGCCTGCACCCCTCGGTACGGCCGGAGCCCGGCTCAGCAATTGCAAACGTCCAGGGATTCCTCCCACACCAAAGGGGCCAGGACCAAAAGCTCTTGCTGCTCTTCAAGGAGCCAGGCAACCCCATTCACAGCCCCACAAACGCTGGCGCTCTCTCTTGCGACAGCCTCCCAAAGTCCAATACTAGCTGCCTGCGCCGCTGAGTACAGCCGGAACCCGGCTCACCAATTGCGAACGTCCGGGGATTCCTCCCACACCAAAGGGGCCAGCACCAAAAGCTCTTGCTGCTCTTCAAGGAGCCAGGCAACCCCATTCACAGCCCCGCAAACGATGGCGCTCTCTCTTGCGACAGCCTCCCAAAGTCCAATACTAGCTGCCTGCGCGCTCGGTACGGCCGGAGCCCGGCTCAGCAATTGCAAACGTCCAGAGATTCCTCCCACACCAAAGGTGCCAGGACCAAAAGCTCTTGCTGCTCTTCAAGGAGCCAGGCAACCCCATTCACAGCCCCACAAACGATGGCGCTCTCTCTTGCGACAGCCTCCCAAAGTCCAATACTAGCTGCCTGCGCCGCTCGGTACGGCCGGACCCCGGCTCAGCAATTGCGAACGTCCAGGGATTCCTCCCACACCAAAGGGGCCAGCACCAAAAGCTCTTGCTGCTCTTCAAGGAGCCAGGCAACCCCATTCACAGCCCCACAAACGCTGGCGCTCTCTCTTGCGACAGCCTCCCAAAGTCCAATACTAGCTGCCTGCACCACCGAGTACAGCCGGAGCCCGGCTCAGCAATTGCAAATGTCCAGGGATTCCTCCCACACCAAAGGGGCCAGCACCAAAAGCTCTTGCTGCTCTTCAAGGAGCCAGGCAACCCCATTCACAGCCCCACAAACGCTGGCGCTCTCTCTTGCGACAGCCTCCCAAAGTCCAACACTAGCTGCCTGCGCCGCTGAGTACAGCCGGAGCCCGGCTCAGCAATTGCGAACGTCTGGGGATTCCTCCCACACCAAAGGGGCCAGCACCAAAAGCTCTTGCTGCTCTTCAAGGAGCCACGCAACCCCATTCACAGCCCCACAAACGATGGCGCTCTCTCTTGCGACAGCCTCCCAAAGTCCAATACTAGCTGCCTGCACCCCTCGGTACGGCCGGAGCCCGGCTCAGCAATTGCAAACGTCCAGGGATTCCTCCCACACCAAAGGGGCCAGGACCAAAAGCTCTTGCTGCTCTTCAAGGAGCCAGGCAACCCCATTCACAGCCCCACAAACGCTGGCGCTCTCTCTTGCGACAGCCTCCCAAAGTCCAATACTAGCTGCCTGCACCCCTCGGTACGGCCGGACCCCGGCTCAGCAATTGCAAACGTCCAGGGATTCCTCCCACACCAAAGGGGCCAGCACCAAAAGCTCTTGCTGCTCTTCAAGGAGCCAGGCAACCCCATTCACAGCCCCACAAACGATGGCGCTCTCTCTTGCGACAGCCTCCCAAAGTCCAATACTAGCTGCCTGCACCACCGAGTACAGCCGGAGCCCGGCTCAGCAATTGCAAACGTCCAGGGATTCCTCCCACACCAAAGGGGCCAGGACCAAAAGCTCTTGCTGCTCTCCAAGGAGCCAGGCAACCCCATTCACAGCCCCACAAACAATGGCGCTCTCTCTTGCGAGAGACTCCCAAAGTCCAAATCTAGCTGCCTGCACCCCTCGGTACAGCCGGAGCCCAGCTCAGCAATTGCGAACGTCCGGGGATTCCTGCCACACCAAAGGGGCCAGGACCTAAAGCTCTTGCTGCTCTTCAAGGAGCCAGGCAACCCCATTCACAGCCCCACAAACGATGGCGCTCTCTCTTGCGACAGCCTCCCAAAGTCCAATACTAGCTGCCTGCGCCGCTCGGTACGGCCGGACCCCGGCTCAGCAATTGCGAACGTCCAGGGATTCCTCCCACACCAAAGGGGCCAGGACCAAAAGATCTTGCTGCTCTTCAAGGAGCCAGGCAACCCCATTCACAGCCCCACAAACGATGGCGCTCTCTCTTGCGACAGCCTCCCGAAGTCCAATACTAGCTGCCTGCGCCGCTCGTTACAGCCGGAGCCAGGCTCAGGAACTGCAAACGTCCGGAGATTCCTCCCACACCAAAGGGGCCAGGACCAAAAGCTCTTGCTGCTCTTCAAGGAGCCAGGCAACCCCATTCACAGCCCCACAAACGCTGGCGCTCTCTCTTGCGACAGCCTCCCCAAGTCCAATACTAGCTGCCTGCGCTGCTGAGTACAGCCGGAGCCCGGCTCAGCAATTGCGAACGTCCAGGGATTCCTCCCACACCAAAGGGGCCAGCACCAAAAGCTCTTGCTGCTCTTCAAGGAGCCAGGCAACCCCATTCACAGCCCCGCAAACAATGGCGCTCTCTCTTGCGACAGCCTCCCAAAGTCCAATACTAGCTGCCTGCGCCGCTCGGTACGGCCGGACCCCGGCTCAGCAATTGCGAACGTCCAGGGATTCCTCCCACACCAAAGGGGCCAGGACCAAAAGCTCTTGCTGCTCTTCAAGGAGCCAGGCAACCCCATTCACAGCCCCACAAACGCTGGCGCTCTCTCTTGCGACAGCCTCCCAAAGTCCAATACTAGCTGCCTGCACCACCGAGTACAGCCGGAGCCCGGCTCAGCAATTGCAAATGTCCAGGGATTCCTCCCACACCAAAGGGGCCAGCACCAAAAGCTCTTGCTGCTCTTCAAGGAGCCAGGCAACCCCATTCACAGCCCCACAAACGATGGCGCTCTCTCTTGCGACAGCCTCCCAAAGTCCAACACTAGCTGCCTGCGCCGCTGAGTACAGCCGGAGCCCGGCTCAGCAATTGCGAACGTCCAGGGATTCCTCCCACACCAAAGGGGCCAGGACCAAAAGCTCTTGCTGCTCTTCAAGGAGCCAGGCAACCCCATTCACAGCCCCACAAACGCTGGCGCTCTCTCTTGCGACAGCCTCCCAAAGTCCAATACTACCTGCCTGCACCCCTTGGTACGGCCGGAGCCCGGCTCAGCAATTGCAAACGTCCAGGGATTCCTCCCACACCAAAGGGGCCAGGACCAAAAGCTCTAGCTGCTCTTCAAGGAGCCAGGCAACCCCATTCACAGCCCCACAAACGATGGCGCTCTCTCTTGCGACAGCCTCCCAAAGTCCAATACTACCTGCCTGCACCACCGAGTACGGCCGGAGCCCGGCTCAGCAATTGCAAACGTCCAGGGATTCCTGCCACACCAAAGGTGCCAGGACCAAAAGCTCTTGCTGCTCTTGAAGGAGCCAGGCAACCCCATTCACAGCCCCACAAACGCTGGCGCTCTCTCTTGCGACAGCCTCCCAAAGTCCAACACTAGCTGCCTGCGCCGCTGAGTACAGCCGGAGCCCGGCTCAGCAATTGCGAACGTCTGGGGATTCCTCCCACACCAAAGGGGCCAGCACCAAAAGCTCTTGCTGCTCTTCAAGGAGCCACGCAACCCCATTCACAGCCCCACAAACGATGGCGCTCTCTCTTGCGACAGCCTCCCAAAGTCCAATACTAGCTGCCTGCACCCCTCGGTACGGCCGGAGCCCGGCTCAGCAATTGCAAACGTCCAGGGATTCCTCCCACACCAAAGGGGCCAGGACCAAAAGCTCTTGCTGCTCTTCAAGGAGCCAGGCAACCCCATTCACAGCCCCACAAACGCTGGCGCTCTCTCTTGCGACAGCCTCCCAAAGTCCAATACTAGCTGCCTGCACCCCTCGGTACGGCCGGACCCCGGCTCAGCAATTGCAAACGTCCAGGGATTCCTCCCACACCAAAGGGGCCAGCACCAAAAGCTCTTGCTGCTCTTCAAGGAGCCAGGCAACCCCATTCACAGCCCCACAAACGATGGCGCTCTCTCTTGCGACAGCCTCCCAAAGTCCAATACTAGCTGCCTGCACCACCGAGTACAGCCGGAGCCCGGCTCAGCAATTGCAAACGTCCAGGGATTCCTCCCACACCAAAGGGGCCAGGACCAAAAGCTCTTGCTGCTCTCCAAGGAGCCAGGCAACCCCATTCACAGCCCCACAAACAATGGCGCTCTCTCTTGCGAGAGACTCCCAAAGTCCAAATCTAGCTGCCTGCACCCCTCGGTACAGCCGGAGCCCAGCTCAGCAATTGCGAACGTCCGGGGATTCCTGCCACACCAAAGGGGCCAGGACCTAAAGCTCTTGCTGCTCTTCAAGGAGCCAGGCAACCCCATTCACAGCCCCACAAACGATGGCGCTCTCTCTTGCGACAGCCTCCCAAAGTCCAATACTAGCTGCCTGCGCCGCTCGGTACGGCCGGAGCCCGGCTCAGCAATTGCGAACGTCCAGGGATTCCTCCCACACCAAAGGGGCCAGGACCAAAAGATCTTGCTGCTCTTCAAGGAGCCAGGCAACCCCATTCACAGCCCCACAAACGATGGCGCTCTCTCTTGCGACAGCCTCCCGAAGTCCAATACTAGCTGCCTGCGCCGCTCGTTACAGCCGGAGCCAGGCTCAGGAACTGCAAACGTCCGGAGATTCCTCCCACACCAAAGGGGCCAGGACCAAAAGCTCTTGCTGCTCTTCAAGGAGCCAGGCAACCCCATTCACAGCCCCACAAACGCTGGCGCTCTCTCTTGCGACAGCCTCCCAAAGTCCAATACTAGCTGCCTGCACCACCGAGTACAGCCGGAGCCCGGCTCAGCAATTGCAAATGTCCAGGGATTCCTCCCACACCAAAGGGGCCAGCACCAAAAGCTCTTGCTGCTCTTCAAGGAGCCAGGCAACCCCATTCACAGCCCCACAAACGATGGCGCTCTCTCTTGCGACAGCCTCCCAAAGTCCAACACTAGCTGCCTGCGCCGCTGAGTACAGCCGGAGCCCGGCTCAGCAATTGCGAACGTCCAGGGATTCCTCCCACACCAAAGGGGCCAGGACCAAAAGCTCTTGCTGCTCTTCAAGGAGCCAGGCAACCCCATTCACAGCCCCACAAACGCTGGCGCTCTCTCTTGCGACAGCCTCCCAAAGTCCAATACTACCTGCCTGCACCCCTTGGTACGGCCGGAGCCCGGCTCAGCAATTGCAAACGTCCAGGGATTCCTCCCACACCAAAGGGGCCAGGACCAAAAGCTCTAGCTGCTCTTCAAGGAGCCAGGCAACCCCATTCACAGCCCCACAAACGATGGCGCTCTCTCTTGCGACAGCCTCCCAAAGTCCAATACTACCTGCCTGCACCACCGAGTACGGCCGGAGCCCGGCTCAGCAATTGCAAACGTCCAGGGATTCCTGCCACACCAAAGGTGCCAGGACCAAAAGCTCTTGCTGCTCTTGAAGGAGCCAGGCAACCCCATTCACAGCCCCACAAACGCTGGCGCTCTCTCTTGCGACAGCCTCCCAAAGTCCAACACTAGCTGCCTGCGCCGCTGAGTACAGCCGGAGCCCGGCTCACCAATTGCAAACGTCCAGGGATTCCTGCCACACCAAAGGGGCCAGGACCAAAAGCTCTTGCTGCTCTTCAAGGAGCCAGGCAACCCCGTTCACAGCCCCACAAACGCTGGCGCTCTCTCTTGCGACAGCCTCCCAAAGTCCAATACTACCTGCCTGCACCCCTCGGTACGGCCGGACCCCGGCTCAGCAATTGCGAACGTCCAGGGATTCCTCCCACACCAAAGGGGCCAGGACCAAAAGATCTTGCTGCTCTTCAAGGAGCCAGGCAACCCCATTCACAGCCCCACAAACGCTGGCGCTCTCTCTTGCGACAGCCTCCCAAAGTCCAATACTACCTGCCTGCATCCCTCGGTACGGCCGGAGCCCGGCTCAGCAATTGCGAACGTCCAGGGATTCCTCCCACACCAAAGGGGCCAGCACCAAAAGCTCTTGCTGCTCTTCAAGGAGCCAGGCAACCCCATTCACAGCCCCACAAATGCTGGCGCTCTCTCTTGCGACAGCCTCCCAAAGTCCAATACTAGCTGCCTGCACCCCTCGGTACGGCCGGAGCCCGGCTCAGCAATTGCGAACGTCCAGGGATTCCTCCCACACCAAAGGGGCCAGGACCAAAAGCTCTTGCTGCTCTTCAAGGAGCCAGGCAACCCCATTCACAGCCCCACAAACGATGGCGCTCTCTCTTGCGACAGCCTCCCAAAGTCCAATACTAGCTGCCTGCACCCCTCGGTACGGCCGGAGCCCGGCTCAGCAATTGCAAACGTCCAGGGATTCCTCCCACACCAAAGGGGCCAGGACCAAAAGCTCTTGCTGCTCTTCAAGGAGCCAGGCAACCCCATTCACAGCCCCACAAACGATGGCGCTCTCTCTTGCGACAGCCTCCCAAAGTCCAATACTAGCTGCCTGCGCCGCTGAGTACAGCCGGAGCCCGGCTCAGCAATTGCAAACGTCCAGGGATTCCTCCCACACCAAAGGGGCCAGGACCAAAAGCTCTTGCTGCTCTCCAAGGAGCCAGGCAACCCCATTCACAGCCCAACAAACAATGGCGCTCTCTCATGCGAGAGACTCCTAAAGTCCAAATCTAGCTGCCTGCACCACCGAGTACGGCCGGAGCCCGGCTCAGGAACCGCGAACGTCCGGGGATTCCTGCCACACCAAAGGGGCCAGGACCAAAAGCTCTTGCTGCTCTTCAAGGAGCCAGGCAACCCCATTCACAGCCCCACAAACGCTGGCGCTCTCTCTTGCGACAGCCTCCCAAAGTCCAATACTAGCTGCCTGCACCCCTCGGTACAGCTGGAGCCCGGCTCAGCAATTGCGAACATCCAGGGATTCCTGCCACACCAAAGAGGCCAGCACCAAAAGCTCTTGCTGCTCTTCAAGGAGCCAGGCAACCCCATTCACAGCCCCACAAACGCTGGCGCTCTCTCTTGCGACAGCCTCCCAAAGTCCAACACTAGCTGCCTGCGCCGCTCGGTACGGCCGGAGCCCAGCTCAGCAATTGCAAACGTCCAGGGATTCCTCCCACACCAAAGGGGCCAGCACCAAAAGCTCTTGCTGCTCTTCAAGGAGCCAGGCAACCCCATTCACAGCCCCACAAACGATGGCGCTCTCTCTTGCAACAGCCTCCCAAAGTCCAATACTAGCTGCCTGCACCCCTCGGTACGGCCGGAGCCCGGCTCAGCAATTGCAAACGTCCAGGGATTCCTGCCACACCAAAGGGGCCAGGACCAAAAGCTCTTGCTGCTCTTCAAGGAGCCAGGCAACCCCGTTCACAGCCCCACAAACGCTGGCGCTCTCTCTTGCGACAGCCTCCCAAAGTCCAATACTAGCTGCCTGCACCCCTCGGTACGGCCGGACCCCGGCTCAGCAATTGCAAACGTCCAGGGATTCCTCCCACACCAAAGGGGCCAGCACCAAAAGCTCTTGCTGCTCTTCAAGGAGCCAGGCAACCCCATTCACAGCCCCACAAACGCTGGCGCTCTCTCTTGCGACAGCCTCCCAAAGTCCAATACTAGCTGCCTGCACCCCTCGGTACGGCCGGAGCCCGGCTCAGCAATTGCGAACGTCCAGGGATTCCTCCCACACCAAAGGGGCCAGCACCAAAAGCTCTTGCTGCTCTTCAAGGAGCCAGGCAACCCCATTCACAGCCCCACAAACGCTGGCGCTCTCTCTTGCGACAGCCTCCCAAAGTCCAATACTACCTGCCTGCACCCCTCGGTACGGCCGGAGCCCGGCTCAGCAATTGCGAACGTCCAGGGATTCCTCCCACACCAAAGGGGCCAGGACCAAAAGCTCTTGCTGCTCTTCAAGGAGCCAGGCAACCCCATTCACAGCCCCACAAACGCTGGCGCTCTCTCTTGCGACAGCCTCCCAAAGTCCAATACTACCTGCCTGCACCCCTCGGTACGGCCGGAGCCCGGCTCAGCAATTGCAAACGTCCAGGGATTCCTCCCACACCAAAGGGGCCAGGACCAAAAGCTCTTGCTGCTCTTCAAGGAGCCAGGCAACCCCATTCACAGCCCCACAAACGCTGGCGCTCTCTCTTGCGACAGCCTCCCAAAGTCCAATACTAGCTGCCTGCACCCCTCGGTACAGCCGGAGCCAGGTTCAGCAATTGCAAACGTCCAGGGATTCCTCCCACACCAAAGGGGCCAGGACCAAAAGCTCTTGCTGCTCTTCAAGGAGCCAGGCAACCCCATTCACAGCCCCACAAACGCTGGCGCTCTCTCTTGCGACAGCCTCCCAAAGTCCAATACTAGCTGCCTGCGCCGCTCGGTACGGCCGGAGCCCAGCTCAGCAATTGCAAACGTCCAGGGATTCCTCCCACACCAAAGGGGCCAGGACCAAAAGCTCTTGCTGCTCTTCAAGGAGCCAGGCAACCCCATTCACAGCCCCACAAACGATGGCGCTCTCTCTTGCGACAGCCTCCCAAAGTTCAATACTAGCTGCCTGCACCCCTCGGTACAGCCAGAGCCCGGCTCAGCAATTGCAAACGTCCAGGGATTCCTCCCACACCAAAGGGGCCAGGACCAAAAGCTCTTGCTGCTCTTCAAGGAGCCAGGCAACCCCATTCACAGCCCCACAAACGCTGGCGCTCTCTCTTGCGACAGCCTCCCAAAGTCCAACACTAGCTGCCTGCGCCGCTGAGTACAGCCGGAGCCCGGCTCAGCAATTGCGAACGTCCAGGGATTCCTCCCACACCAAAGGGGCCAGCACCAAAAGCTCTTGCTGCTCTTCAAGGAGCCAGGCAACCCCATTCACAGCCCCACAAACGCTGGCGCTCTCTCTTGCGACAGCCTCCCAAAGTCCAATACTAGCTGCCTGCGCCGCTGAGTACAGCCTGAGCCCGGCTCAGCAATTGCGAACGTCCAGGGATTCCTCCCACACCAAAGGGGCCAGGACCAAAAGCTCTTGCTGCTCTTCAAGGAGCCAGGCAACCCCATTCACAGCCCCACAAACGCTGGCGCTCTCTCTTGCGACAGCCTCCCAAAGTCCAATACTACCTGCCTGCACCCCTCGTTACGGCCGGAGCCCGGCTCAGCAATTGCAAACGTCCAGGGATTCCTCCCACACCAAAGGGGCCAGGACCAAAAGCTCTAGCTGCTCTTCAAGGAGCCAGGCAACCCCATTCACAGCCCCACAAACGATGGCGCTCTCTCTTGCGACAGCCTCCCAAAGTCCAATACTAGCTGCCTGCACCCCTCGGTACGGCCGGAGCCCGGCTCAGCAATTGCAAACGTCCAGGGATTCCTGCCACACCAAAGGGGCCAGGACCAAAAGCTCTTGCTGCTCTTCAAGGAGCCAGGCAACCCCATTCACAGCCCCACAAACGCTGGCGCTCTCTCTTGCGACAGCCTCCCAAAGTCCTCTACTAGCTGCCTGCGCCGCTGAGTACAGCCGGAACCCGGCTCACCAATTGCGAACGTCCGGGGATTCCTCCCACACCAAAGGGGCCAGCACCAAAAGCTCTTGCTGCTCTTCAAGGAGCCAGGCAACCCCATTCACAGCCCCACAAACGCTGGCGCTCTCTCTTGCGACAGCCTCCCAAAGTCCAATACTAGCTGCCTGCACCCCTCGGTACGGCCGGAGCCTGGCTCAGCAATTGCAAACGTCCAGGGATTCCTCCCACACCAAAGGGGCCAGGACCAAAAGCTCTTGCTGCTCTTCAAGGAGCCAGGCAACCCCATTCACAGCCCCACAAACGATGGCGCTCTCTCTTGCGACAGCCTCCCAAAGTCCAATACTAGCTGCCTGCGCCGCTCGGTACGGCCGGAGCCCAGCTCAGCAATTGCAAACGTCCAGGGATTCCTCCCACACCAAAGGGGCCAGGACCAAAAGCTCTTGCTGCTCTTCAAGGAGCCAGGCAACCCCATTCACAGCCCCACAAACGCTGGCGCTCTCTCTTGCGACAGCCTCCCAAAGTCCAATACTAGCTGCCTGCACCACCGAGTACAGCCGGAGCCCGGCTCAGCAATTGCAAATGTCCAGGGATTCCTCCCACACCAAAGGGGCCAGCACCAAAAGCTCTTGCTGCTCTTCAAGGAGCCAGGCAACCCCATTCACAGCCCCACAAACGCTGGCGCTCTCTCTTGCGACAGCCTCCCAAAGTCCAACACTAGCTGCCTGCGCCGCTGAGTACAGCCGGAGCCCGGCTCAGCAATTGCGAACGTGTGGGGATTCCTCCCACACCAAAGGGGCCAGGACCAAAAGCTCTTGCTGCTCTTCAAGGAGCCACGCAACCCCATTCACAGCCCCACAAACGATGGCGCTCTCTCTTGCGACAGCCTCCCAAAGTCCAATACTACCTGCCTGCACCCCTCGGTACGGCCGGAGCCCGGCTCAGCAATTGCAAACGTCCAGGGATTCCTCCCACACCAAAGGGGCCAGCACCAAAAGATCTTGCTGCTCTTCAAGGAGCCAGGCAACCCCATTCACAGCCCCACAAACGCTGGCGCTCTCTCTTGCGACAGCCTCCCAAAGTCCAATACTAGCTGCCTGCACCCCTCGGTACGGCCGGAGCCCGGCTCAGCAATTGCAAACGTCCAGGGATTCCTCCCACACCAAAGGGGCCAGGACCAAAAGCTCTTGCTGCTCTTCAAGGAGCCAGGCAACCCCATTCACAGCCCCACAAACGCTGGCGCTCTCTCTTGCGACAGCCTCCCAAAGTCCAATACTAGCTGCCTGCACCACCGAGTACAGCCGGAGCCCGGCTCAGCAATTGCAAACGTCCAGGGATTCCTCCCACACCAAAGGGGCCAGCACCAAAAGCTCTTGCTGCTCTCCAAGGAGCCAGGCAACCCCATTCACAGCCCCACAAACAATGGCGCTCTCTCTTGCGAGAGACTCCCAAAGTCCAAATCTAGCTGCCTGCACCCCTCGGTACAGCCGGAGCCCAGCTCAGCAATTGCGAACGTCCGGGGGTTCCTGCCACACCAAAGGGGCCAGGACCTAAAGCTCTTGCTGCTCTTCAAGGAGCCAGGCAACCCCATTCACAGCCCCACAAACGATGGCGCTCTCTCTTGCGACAGCCTCCCAAAGTCCAATACTAGCTGCCTGCACCCCTCGGTACAGCTGGAGCCCGGCTCAGCAATTGCGAACATCCAGGGATTCCTCCCACACCAAAGGGGCCAGCACCAAAAGCTCTTGCTGCTCTTCAAGGAGCCAGGCAACCCCATTCACAGCCCCACAAACGCTGGCGCTCTCTCTTGCGACAGCCTCCCGAAGTCCAATACTAGCTACCTGCGCCGCTCGGTACGGCCGGAGCCCGGCTCAGCAATTGCAAACGTCCAGGGATTCCTCCCACACCAAAGGGGCCAGCACCAAAAGCTCTTGCTGCTCTTCAAGGAGCCACGCAACCCCATTCACAGCCCCACAAACGATGGCGCTCTCTCTTGCGACAGCCTCCCAAAGTCCAATACTAGCTGCCTGCACCCCTCGGTACAGCCGGAGCCAGGCTCAGGAACTGCAAACGTCCGGAGATTCCTCCCACACCAAAGGGGCCAGGACCAAAAGCTCTAGCTGCTCTTCAAGGAGCCACGCAACCCCATTCACAGCCCCACAAACGCTGGCGCTCTCTCTTGCGACAGCCTCCCAAAGTCCAACACTAGCTGCCTGCGCCCCTCGGTACGGCCGGAGCCCGGCTCAGCAATTCCGAACGTCCAGGGATTCCTCCCACACCAAAGGGGCCAGGACCAAAAGCTCTAGCTGCTCTTCAAGGAGCCAGGCAACCCCATTCACAGCCCCACAAACGATGGCGCTCTCTCTTGCGACAGCCTCCCAAAGTCCAATACTACCTGCCTGCACCCCTCGGTACGGCCGGACCCCGGCTCAGCAATTGCAAACGTCCAGGGATTCCTCCCACACCAAAGGGGCCAGGACCAAAAGCTCTTGCTGCTCTTCAAGGAGCCAGGCAACCCCATTCACAGCCCCACAAACGCTGGCGCTCTCTCTTGCGACAGCCTCCCAAAGTCCTCTACTAGCTGCCTGCGCCGCTGAGTACAGCCGGAACCCGGCTCACCAATTGCGAACGTCCGGGGATTCCTCCCACACCAAAGGGGCCAGCACCAAAAGCTCTTGCTGCTCTTCAAGGAGCCAGGCAACCCCATTCACAGCCCCACAAACGCTGGCGCTCTCTCTTGCGACAGCCTCCCAAAGTCCAATACTAGCTGCCTGCACCCCTCGGTACGGCCGGAGCCTGGCTCAGCAATTGCAAACGTCCAGGGATTCCTCCCACACCAAAGGGGCCAGGACCAAAAGCTCTTGCTGCTCTTCAAGGAGCCAGGCAACCCCATTCACAGCCCCACAAACGATGGCGCTCTCTCTTGCGACAGCCTCCCAAAGTCCAATACTAGCTGCCTGCGCCGCTCGGTACGGCCGGAGCCCAGCTCAGCAATTGCAAACGTCCAGGGATTCCTCCCACACCAAAGGGGCCAGGACCAAAAGCTCTTGCTGCTCTTCAAGGAGCCAGGCAACCCCATTCACAGCCCCACAAACGCTGGCGCTCTCTCTTGCGACAGCCTCCCAAAGTCCAATACTAGCTGCCTGCACCACCGAGTACAGCCGGAGCCCGGCTCAGCAATTGCAAATGTCCAGGGATTCCTCCCACACCAAAGGGGCCAGCACCAAAAGCTCTTGCTGCTCTTCAAGGAGCCAGGCAACCCCATTCACAGCCCCACAAACGCTGGCGCTCTCTCTTGCGACAGCCTCCCAAAGTCCAACACTAGCTGCCTGCGCCGCTGAGTACAGCCGGAGCCCGGCTCAGCAATTGCGAACGTGTGGGGATTCCTCCCACACCAAAGGGGCCAGGACCAAAAGCTCTTGCTGCTCTTCAAGGAGCCACGCAACCCCATTCACAGCCCCACAAACGATGGCGCTCTCTCTTGCGACAGCCTCCCAAAGTCCAATACTACCTGCCTGCACCCCTCGGTACGGCCGGACCCCGGCTCAGCAATTGCAAACGTCCAGGGATTCCTCCCACACCAAAGGGGCCAGCACCAAAAGATCTTGCTGCTCTTCAAGGAGCCAGGCAACCCCATTCACAGCCCCACAAACGCTGGCGCTCTCTCTTGCGACAGCCTCCCAAAGTCCAATACTAGCTGCCTGCACCCCTCGGTACGGCCGGAGCCCGGCTCAGCAATTGCAAACGTCCAGGGATTCCTCCCACACCAAAGGGGCCAGGACCAAAAGCTCTTGCTGCTCTTCAAGGAGCCAGGCAACCCCATTCACAGCCCCACAAACGCTGGCGCTCTCTCTTGCGACAGCCTCCCAAAGTCCAATACTAGCTGCCTGCACCACCGAGTACAGCCGGAGCCCGGCTCAGCAATTGCAAACGTCCAGGGATTCCTCCCACACCAAAGGGGCCAGGACCAAAAGCTCTTGCTGCTCTCCAAGGAGCCAGGCAACCCCATTCACAGCCCCACAAACAATGGCGCTCTCTCTTGCGAGAGACTCCCAAAGTCCAAATCTAGCTGCCTGCACCCCTCGGTACAGCCGGAGCCCAGCTCAGCAATTGCGAACGTCCGGGGGTTCCTGCCACACCAAAGGGGCCAGGACCTAAAGCTCTTGCTGCTCTTCAAGGAGCCAGGCAACCCCATTCACAGCCCCACAAACGATGGCGCTCTCTCTTGCGACAGCCTCCCAAAGTCCAATACTAGCTGCCTGCACCCCTCGGTACAGCTGGAGCCCGGCTCAGCAATTGCGAACATCCAGGGATTCCTCCCACACCAAAGGGGCCAGCACCAAAAGCTCTTGCTGCTCTTCAAGGAGCCAGGCAACCCCATTCACAGCCCCACAAACGCTGGCGCTCTCTCTTGCGACAGCCTCCCGAAGTCCAATACTAGCTACCTGCGCCGCTCGGTACGGCCGGAGCCCGGCTCAGCAATTGCAAACGTCCAGGGATTCCTCCCACACCAAAGGGGCCAGCACCAAAAGCTCTTGCTGCTCTTCAAGGAGCCACGCAACCCCATTCACAGCCCCACAAACGATGGCGCTCTCTCTTGCGACAGCCTCCCAAAGTCCAATACTAGCTGCCTGCACCCCTCGGTACAGCCGGAGCCAGGCTCAGGAACTGCAAACGTCCGGAGATTCCTCCCACACCAAAGGGGCCAGGACCAAAAGCTCTAGCTGCTCTTCAAGGAGCCACGCAACCCCATTCACAGCCCCACAAACGCTGGCGCTCTCTCTTGCGACAGCCTCCCAAAGTCCAACACTAGCTGCCTGCGCCCCTCGGTACGGCCGGAGCCCGGCTCAGCAATCGCGAACGTCCAGGGATTCCTCCCACACCAAAGGGGCCAGCACCAAAAGCTCTTGCTGCTCTTCAAGGAGCCAGGCAACCCCATTCACAGCCCCACAAACGCTGGCGCTCTCTCTTGCGACAGCCTCCCAAAGTCCAATACTAGCTGCCTGCACCCCTCGGTACAGCCGGAGCCCGGCTCAGGAACTGCAAACGTCCGGAGATTCCTCCCACACCAAAGGGGCCAGGACCAAAAGCTCTAGCTGCTCTTCAAGGAGCCAGGCAACCCCATTCACAGCCCCACAAACGATGGCGCTCTCTCTTGCGACAGCCTCCCAAAGTCCAATACTACCTGCCTGCACCACCGAGTACGGCCGGAGCCCGGCTCACCAATTGCAAACGTCCAGGGATTCATACCACACCAAAAGGGCCAGGACCAAAAGCTCTTGCTGCTCTTCAAGGAGCCACGCAACCCCATTCACAGCCCCACAAACGATGGCGCTCTCTCTTGCGACAGCCTCACAAAGTCCAACACTAGCTGCCTGCACCACCGAGTACGGTCAGAGCCCGGCTCACCAATTGCAAACGTCCAGGGATTCCTCCCACACCAAAGGTGCCAGGACCAAAAGCTCTTGTTGCTCTTCAAGGAGCCAGGCAACCCCATTCACAGCCCCACAAACGATGGCGCTCTCTCTTGCGACAGCCTCCCAAAGTCCAATACTACCTGCCTGCACCCCTCGGTACGGCCGGAGCCCGGCTCAGCAATTGCAAACGTCCGGGGATTCCTCCCACACCAAAGGGGCCAGGACCAAAAGCTCTTGCTGCTCTTCAAGGAGCCACGCAACCCCATTCACAGCCCCACAAACGCTGGCGCTCTCTCTTGCGACAGCCTCCCAAAGTCCAATACTAGCTGCCTGCACCCCTCGGTACAGCCGGAGCCAGGCTCAGGAACTGCAAACGTCCGGAGATTCCTCCCACACCAAAGGGGCCAGCACCAAAAGCTCTAGCTGCTCTTCAAGGAGCCAGGCAACCCCATTCACAGCCCCACAAACGCTGGCGCTCTCTCTTGCGACAGCCTCCCAAAGTCCAACACTAGCTGCCTGCGCTGCTGAGTAAAGCCGGAGCCCGGCTCAGCAATTGCGAACGTCCAGGGATTCCTCCCACACCAAAGGGGCCAGCACCAAAAGCTCTTGCTGCTCTTCAAGGAGCCAGGCAACCCCATTCACAGCCCCACAAACGATGGCACTCTCTCTTGCGACAGCCTCCCAAAGTCCAATACTAGCTGCCTGCACCCCTCGGTACAGCCGGAGCCCGGCTCAGGAACTGCAAACGTCCGGAGATTCCTCCCACACCAAAGGGGCCAGCACCAAAAGCTCTAGCTGCTCTTCAAGGAGCCAGGCAACCCCATTCACAGCCCCACAAACGCTGGCGCTCTCTCTTGCGACAGCCTCCCAAAGTCCAATACTAGCTGCCTGCACCACCGAGTACAGCCAGAGCCCGGCTCAGGAACTGCGAACGTCCAGGGATTCCTCCCACACCAAAGGTGCCAGGACCAAAAGCTCTTGCTGCTCTTGAAGGAGCCAGGCAACCCCATTCACAGCCCCACAAACGATGGCGCTCTCTCTTGCAACAGCCTCCCAAAGTCCAATACTAGCTGCCTGCGCCGCTCGATACAGCCGGAGCCCGGCTCAGCAATTGCAAACGTCCAGGGATTCCTCCCACACCAAAGGGGCCAGGACCAAAAGCTCTTGCTGCTCTCCAAGGAGCCAGGCAACCCCATTCACAGCCCCACAAACGCTGGCGCTCTCTCTTGCGACAGCCTCCCAAAGTCCAATACTACCTGCCTGCACCCCTCGGTACAGCCGGAGCCCGGCTCAGGAACCGCGAACGTCCGGGGATTCCTGCCACACCAAAGGGGCCAGGACCAAAAGCTCTTGCTGCTCTTCAAGGAGCCAGGCAACCCCATTCACAGCCCCACAAACGCTGGCGCTCTCTCTTGCGACAGCCTCCCAAAGTCCAATACTAGCTGCCTGCACCCCTCGGTACAGCTGGAGCCCGGCTCAGCAATTGCGAACATCCAGGGATTCCTGCCACACCAAAGGGGCCAGCACCAAAAGCTCTTGCTGCTCTTCAAGGAGCCAGGCAACCCCATTCACAGCCCCACAAACGATGGCGCTCTCTCTTGCGACAGCCTCCCAAAGTCCAATACTAGCTGCCTGCACCCCTCGTTACAGCCGGAGCCAGGCTCAGGAACTGCAAACGTCCGGAGATTCCTCCCACACCAAAGGGGCCAGGACCAAAAGCTCTTGCTGCTCTTCAAGGAGCCAGGCAACCCCATTCACAGCCCCACAAACGCTGGCGCTCTCTCTTGCGACAGCCTCCCAAAGTCCAATACAAGCTGCCTGCGCTGCTGAGTACAGCCGGAGCCCGGCTCAGCAATTGCGAACGTCCAGGGATTCCTCCCACACCAAAGGGGCCAGGACCAAAAGCTCTTGCTGCTCTTCAAGGAGCCAGGCAACCCCATTCACAGCCCCACAAACGCTGGCGCTCTCTCTTGCGACAGCCTCCCAAAGTCCAATACTAGCTGCCTGCGCCGCTCGGTAGGGCCGGACCCCGGCTCAGCAATTGCGAACGTCCAGGGATTCCTCCCACACCAAAGGGGCCAGGACCAAAAGCTCTTGCTGCTCTTCAAGGAGCCAGGCAACCCCATTCACAGCCCCACAAACGCTGGCGCTCTCTCTTGCGACAGCCTCCCAAAGTCCAATACTAGCTGCCTGCACCACCGAGTACAGCCGGAGCCCGGCTCAGCAATTGCAAATGTCCAGGGATTCCTCCCACACCAAAGGGGCCAGCACCAAAAGCTCTTGCTGCTCTTCAAGGAGCCAGGCAACCCCATTCACAGCCCCACAAACGATGGCGCTCTCTCTTGCGACAGCCTCCCAAAGTCCAACACTAGCTGCCTGCGCCGCTGAGTACAGCCGGAGCCCGGCTCAGCAATTGCGAACGTCCAGGGATTCCTCCCACACCAAAGGGGCCAGGACCAAAAGCTCTTGCTGCTCTTCAAGGAGCCACGCAACCCCATTCACAGCCCCACAAACGCTGGCGCTCTCTCTTGCGACAGCCTCCCAAAGTCCAATACTAGCTGCCTGCACCACCGAGTACGGCCGGAGCCCGGCTCAGCAATTGCAAATGTCCAGGGATTCCTCCCACACCAAAGGGGCCAGCACCAAAAGCTCTTGCTGCTCTTCAAGGAGCCAGGCAACCCCATTCACAGCCCCACAAACGATGGCACTCTCTCTTGCGACAGCCTCCCAAAGTCCAACACTAGCTGCCTGCGCCGCTGAGTACAGCCGGAGCCCGGCTCAGCAATTGCGAACGTCCAGGGATTCCTCCCACACCAAAGGGGCCAGGACCAAAAGCTCTAGCTGCTCTTCAAGGAGCCAGGCAACCCCATTCACAGCCCCACAAACGCTGGCGCTCTCTCTTGCGACAGCCTCCCAAAGTCCAATACTACCTGCCTGCACCACCGAGTACGGCCGGAGCCCGGCTCAGCAATTGCAAACGTCCAGGGATTCCTGCCACACCAAAGGTGCCAGGACCAAAAGCTCTTGCTGCTCTTGAAGGAGCCAGGCAACCCCATTCACAGCCCCACAAACGCTGGCGCTCTCTCTTGCGACAGCCTCCCAAAGTCCAACACTAGCTGCCTGCGCCGCTGAGTACAGCCGGAGCCCGGCTCACCAATTGCAAACGTCCAGGGATTCCTGCCACACCAAAGGGGCCAGCACCAAAAGCTCTTGCTGCTCTTCAAGGAGCCAGGCAACCCCGTTCACAGCCCCACAAACGCTGGCGCTCTCTCTTGCGACAGCCTCCCAAAGTCCAATACTACCTGCCTGCACCCCTCGGTACGGCCGGACCCCGGCTCAGAAACTGCGAACGTCCAGGGATTCCTCCCACACCAAAGGGGCCAGGACCAAAAGATCTTGCTGCTCTTCAAGGAGCCAGGCAACCCCATTCACAGCCCCACAAACGCTGGCGCTCTCTCTTGCGACAGCCTCCCAAAGTCCAAATCTAGCTGCCTGCACCCCTCGGTACGGCCGGAGCCCGGCTCAGCAATTGCGAACGTCCAGGGATTCCTCCCACACCAAAGGGGCCAGCACCAAAAGCTCTTGCTGCTCTTCAAGGAGCCAGGCAACCCCATTCACAGCCCCACAAATGCTGGCGCTCTCTCTTGCGACAGCCTCCCAAAGTCCAATACTAGCTGCCTGCACCCCTCGGTACAGCCGGAGCCCGGCTCAGCAATTGCGAACGTCCAGGGATTCCTCCCACACCAAAGGGGCCAGGACCAAAAGCTCTTGCTGCTCTTCAAGGAGCCACGCAACCCCATTCACAGCCCCACAAACGATGGCGCTCTCTCTTGCGACAGCCTCCCAAAGTCCAATACTACCTGCCTGCACCCCTCGGTACGGCCGGAGCCCGGCTCACCAATTGCAAACGTCCAGGGATTCCTCCCACACCAAAGGGGCCAGGACCAAAAGCTCTTGCTGCTCTTGAAGGAGCCAGGCAACCCCATTCACAGCCCCACAAACGATGGCGCTCTCTCTTGCGACAGCCTCCCAAAGTCCAATACTAGCTGCCTGCGCCGCTGAGTACAGCCGGAGCCCGGCTCAGCAATTGCAAACGTCCAGGGATTCCTCCCACACCAAAGGGGCCAGGACCAAAAGCTCTTGCTGCTCTCCAAGGAGCCAGGCAACCCCATTCACAGCCCAACAAACAATGGCGCTCTCTCTTGCGAGAGACTCCTAAAGTCCAAATCTAGCTGCCTGCACCACCGAGTACAGCCGGAGCCCGGCTCAGGAACCGCGAACGTCCGGGGATTCCTGCCACACCAAAGGGGCCAGGACCTAAAGCTCTTGCTGCTCTTCAAGGAGCCAGGCAACCCCATTCACAGCCCCACAAACGATGGCGCTCTCTCTTGCGACAGCCTCCCAAAGTCCAATACTAGCTGCCTGCACCCCTCGGTACAGCTGGAGCCCGGCTCAGCAATTGCGAACATCCAGGGATTCCTGCCACACCAAAGAGGCCAGGACCAAAAGCTCTTGCTGCTCTTCAAGGAGCCAGGCAACCCCATTCACAGCCCCACAAACGCTGGCGCTCTCTCTTGAGACAGCCTCCCAAAGTCCAACACTAGCTGCCTGCGCCGCTCGGTACGGCCGGAGCCCAGCTCAGCAATTGCAAACGTCCAGGGATTCCTCCCACACCAAAGGGGCCAGCACCAAAAGCTCTTGCTGCTCTTCAAGGAGCCAGGCAACCCCATTCACAGCCCCACAAACGATGGCGCTCTCTCTTGCGACAGCCTCCCAAAGTCCAATACTAGCTGCCTGCACCCCTCGGTACGGCCGGAGCCCGGCTCACCAATTGCAAACGTCCAGGGATTCCTCCCACACCAAAGGGGCCAGGACCAAAAGCTCTTGCTGCTCTTCAAGGAGCCAGGCAACCCCGTTCACAGCCCCACAAACGCTGGCGCTCTCTCTTGCGACAGCCTCCCAAAGTCCAATACTACCTGCCTGCACCCCTCGGTACGGCCGGACCCCGGCTCAGCAATTGCAAACGTCCAGGGATTCCTCCCACACCAAAGGGGCCAGCACCAAAAGATCTTGCTGCTCTTCAAGGAGCCAGGCAACCCCATTCACAGCCCCACAAACGCTGGCGCTCTCTCTTGCGACAGCCTCCCAAAGTCCAATACTAGCTGCCTGCACCCCTCGGTACGGCCGGAGCCCGGCTCAGCAATTGCGAACGTCCAGGGATTCCTCCCACACCAAAGGGGCCAGCACCAAAAGCTCTTGCTGCTCTTCAAGGAGCCAGGCAACCCCATTCACAGCCCCACAAACGCTGGCGCTCTCTCTTGCGACAGCCTCCCAAAGTCCAATACTACCTGCCTGCACCCCTCGGTACGGCCGGAGCCCGGCTCAGCAATTGCGAACGTCCAGGGATTCCTCCCACACCAAAGGGGCCAGGACCAAAAGCTCTTGCTGCTCTTCAAGGAGCCAGGCAACCCCATTCACAGCCCCACAAACGCTGGCGCTCTCTCTTGCGACAGCCTCCCAAAGTCCAATACTACCTGCCTGCACCCCTCGGTACGGCCGGAGCCCGGCTCAGCAATTGCAAACGTCCAGGGATTCCTCCCACACCAAAGGGGCCAGGACCAAAAGCTCTTGCTGCTCTTCAAGGAGCCAGGCAACCCCATTCACAGCCCCACAAACGCTGGCGCTCTCTCTTGCGACAGCCTCCCAAAGTCCAATACTAGCTGCCTGCACCACCGAGTACGGCCGGAGCCCGGCTCACCAATTGCGAACGTCCAGGGATTCCTCCCACACCAAAGGGGCCAGCACCAAAAGCTCTTGCTGCTCTTCAAGGAGCCAGGCAACCCCATTCACAGCCCCACAAACGATGGCGCTCTCTCTTGCGACAGCCTCCCAAAGTTCAATACTAGCTGCCTGCACCCCTCGGTACAGCCAGAGCCCGGCTCAGCAATTGCAAACGTCCAGGGATTCCTCCCACACCAAAGGGGCCAGGACCAAAAGCTCTTGCTGCTCTTCAAGGAGCCACGCAACCCCATTCACAGCCCCACAAACGCTGGCGCTCTCTCTTGCGACAGCCTCCCAAAGTCCAACACTAGCTGCCTGCGCCGCTGAGTACAGCCGGAGCCCGGCTGAGCAATTGCGAACGTCCAGGGATTCCTCCCACACCAAAGGGGCCAGGACCAAAAGCTCTTGCTGCTCTTCAAGGAGCCAGGCAACCCCATTCACAGCCCCACAAACGCTGGCGCTCTCTCTTGCGACAGCCTCCCAAAGTCCAATACTAGCTGCCTGCGCCGCTGAGTACAGCCTGAGCCCGGCTCAGCAATTGCGAACGTCCAGGGATTCCTCCCACACCAAAGGGGCCAGGACCAAAAGCTCTTGCTGCTCTTCAAGGAGCCAGGCAACCCCATTCACAGCCCCACAAACGCTGGCGCTCTCTCTTGCGACAGCCTCCCAAAGTCCAATACTACCTGCCTGCACCCCTCGGTACGGCCGGAGCCCGGCTCAGCAATTGCAAACGTCCAGGGATTCCTCCCACACCAAAGGGGCCAGGACCAAAAGCTCTAGCTGCTCTTCAAGGAGCCAGGCAACCCCATTCACAGCCCCACAAACGATGGCGCTCTCTCTTGCGACAGCCTCCCAAAGTCCAATACTACCTGCCTGCACCCCTCGGTACGGCCGGAGCCCGGCTCAGGAACTGCAAACGTCCAGGGATTCCTCCCACACCAAAGGGGCCAGGACCAAAAGCTCTTGCTGCTCTTCAAGGAGCCAGGCAACCCCATTCACAGCCCCACAAACGATGGCGCTCTCTCTTGCGACAGCCTCCCAAAGTCCAATACTAGCTGCCTGCACCCCTCGGTACGGCCGGAGCCCGGCTCAGCAATTGCAAACGTCCAGGGATTCCTCCCACACCAAAGGGGCCAGGACCAAAAGCTCTTGCTGCTCTTCAAGGAGCCAGGCAACCCCATTCACAGCCCCACAAACGCTGGCGCTCTCTCTTGCGACAGCCTCCCAAAGTCCTCTACTAGCTGCCTGCGCCGCTGAGTACAGCCGGAACCCGGCTCACCAATTGCGAACGTCCGGGGATTCCTCCCACACCAAAGGGGCCAGCACCAAAAGCTCTTGCTGCTCTTCAAGGAGCCAGGCAACCCCATTCACAGCCCCACAAACGCTGGCGCTCTCTCTTGCGACAGCCTCCCAAAGTCCAATACTAGCTGCCTGCGCCGCTCGGTACGGCCGGAGCCCGGCTCAGCAATTGCGAACGTCCAGGGATTCCTCCCACACCAAAGGGGCCAGGACCAAAAGCTCTTGCTGCTCTTCAAGGAGCCAGGCAACCCCATTCACAGCCCCACAAACGATGGCGCTCTCTCTTGCGACAGCCTCCCAAAGTCCAATACTAGCTGCCTGCACCACCGAGTACAGCCGGAGCCCGGCTCAGCAATTGCAAATGTCCAGGGATTCCTCCCACACCAAAGGGGCCAGCACCAAAAGCTCTTGCTGCTCTTCAAGGAGCCAGGCAACCCCATTCACAGCCCCACAAACGCTGGCGCTCTCTCTTGCGACAGCCTCCCAAAGTCCAACACTAGCTGCCTGCGCCGCTGAGTACAGCCGGAGCCCGGCTCAGCAATTGCGAACGTGTGGGGATTCCTCCCACACCAAAGGGGCCAGGACCAAAAGCTCTTGCTGCTCTTCAAGGAGCCACGCAACCCCATTCACAGCCCCACAAACGATGGCGCTCTCTCTTGCGACAGCCTCCCAAAGTCCAATACTAGCTGCCTGCACCCCTCGGTACGGCCGGAGCCCGGCTCAGCAATTGCAAACGTCCAGGGATTCCTCCCACACCAAAGGGGCCAGCACCAAAAGATCTTGCTGCTCTTCAAGGAGCCAGGCAACCCCATTCACAGCCCCACAAACGCTGGCGCTCTCTCTTGCGACAGCCTCCCAAAGTCCAATACTAGCTGCCTGCACCCCTCGGTACGGCCGGAGCCCGGCTCAGCAATTGCGAACATCCAGGGATTCCTCCCACACCAAAGAGGCCAGGACCAAAAGCTCTTGCTGCTCTTCAAGGAGCCAGGCAACCCCATTCACAGCCCCACAAACGATGGCGCTCTCTCTTGCGACAGCCTCCCAAAGTCCAATACTAGCTGCCTGCACCCCTCGGTACAGCTGGAGCCCGGCTCAGCAATTGCGAACATCCAGGGATTCCTGCCACACCAAAGGGGCCAGGACCAAAAGCTCTTGCTGCTCTTCAAGGAGCCAGGCAACCCCATTCACAGCCCCACAAACGCTGGCGCTCTCTCTTGCGACAGCCTCCCGAAGTCCAATACTAGCTACCTGCGCCGCTCGGTACGGCCGGAGCCCGGCTCAGCAATTGCAAACGTCCAGGGATTCCTCCCACACCAAAGGGGCCAGGACCAAAAGCTCTTGCTGCTCTTCAAGGAGCCACGCAACCCCATTCACAGCCCCACAAACGATGGCGCTCTCTCTTGCGACAGCCTCCCAAAGTCCAATACTAGCTGCCTGCACCCCTCGGTACAGCCGGAGCCAGGCTCAGGAACTGCAAACGTCCAGGGATTCCTCCCACACCAAAGGGGCCAGGACCAAAAGCTCTAGCTGCTCTTCAAGGAGCCACGCAACCCCATTCACAGCCCCACAAACGATGGCGCTCTCTCTTGCGACAGCCTCCCAAAGTCCAACACTAGCTGCCTGCACCCCTCGGTACGGCCGGAGCCCGGCTCAGCAATCGCGAACGTCCAGGGATTCCTCCCACACCAAAGGGGCCCGGACCAAAAGCTCTTGCTGCTCTTCAAGGAGCCAGGCAACCCCATTCACAGCCCCACAAACGCTGGCGCTCTCTCTTGCGACAGCCTCCCAAAGTCCAATACTAGCTGCCTGCACCCCTCGGTACAGCCGGAGCCCGGCTCAGGAACTGCAAACGTCCGGAGATTCCTCCCACACCAAAGGGGCCAGCACCAAAAGCTCTAGCTGCTCTTCAAGGAGCCAGGCAACCCCATTCACAGCCCCACAAACGATGGCGCTCTCTCTTGCGACAGCCTCCCAAAGTCCAATACTAGCTGCCTGCACCACCGAGTACGGCCGGAGCCCGGCTCACCAATTGCAAACGTCCAGGGATTCATACCACACCAAAAGGGCCAGGACCAAAAGCTCTTGCTGCTCTTCAAGGAGCCAGGCAACCCCATTCACAGCCCCACAAACGCTGGCGCTCTCTCTTGCGACAGCCTCCCAAAGTCCAACACTAGCTGCCTGCACCCCTCGGTACGGCCGGAGCCCGGATCACCAATTGCAAACGTCCAGGGATTCCTCCCACACCAAAGGTGCCAGGACCAAAAGCTCTTGTTGCTCTTCAAGGAGCCAGGCAACCCCATTCACAGCCCCACAAACGATGGCGCTCTCTCTTGCGACAGCCTCCCAAAGTCCAATACTAGCTGCCTGCACCCCTCGGTACGGCCGGAGCCCGGCTCAGCAATTGCAAACGTCCGGGGATTCCTCCCACACCAAAGGGGCCAGGACCAAAAGCTCTTGCTGCTCTTCAAGGAGCCACGCAACCCCATTCACAGCCCCACAAACGCTGGCGCTCTCTCTTGCGACAGCCTCCCAAAGTCCAATACTAGCTGCCTGCACCCCTCGGTACAGCCGGAGCCAGGCTCAGGAACTGCAAACGTCCGGAGATTCCTCCCACACCAAAGGGGCCAGCACCAAAAGCTCTAGCTGCTCTTCAAGGAGCCAGGCAACCCCATTCACAGCCCCACAAACGCTGGCGCTCTCTCTTGCGACAGCCTCCCAAAGTCCAACACTAGCTGCCTGCGCTGCTGAGTAAAGCCGGAGCCCGGCTCACCAATTGCGAACGTCCAGGGATTCCTCCCACACCAAAGGGGCCAGGACCAAAAGCTCTTGCTGCTCTTCAAGGAGCCAGGCAACCCCATTCACAGCCCCACAAACGATGGCACTCTCTCTTGCGACAGCCTCCCAAAGTCCAATACTAGCTGCCTGCACCCCTCGGTACAGCCGGAGCCCGGCTCAGGAACTGCAAACGTCCGGAGATTCCTCCCACACCAAAGGGGCCAGCACCAAAAGCTCTAGCTGCTCTTCAAGGAGCCAGGCAACCCCATTCACAGCCCCACAAACGATGGCGCTCTCTCTTGCGACAGCCTCCCAAAGTCCAATACTAGCTGCCTGCACCACCGAGTACAGCCGGAGCCCGGCTCAGGAACTGCGAACGTCCGGGGATTCCTCCCACACCAAAGGTGCCAGGACCAAAAGCTCTTGCTGCTCTTGAAGGAGCCAGGCAACCCCATTCACAGCCCCACAAACGCTGGCGCTCTCTCTTGCGACAGCCTCCCAAAGTCCAATACTAGCTGCCTGCGCCGCTCGATACAGCCGGAGCCCGGCTCAGCAATTGCAAACGTCCAGGGATTCCTCCCACACCAAAGGGGCCAGGACCAAAAGCTCTTGCTGCTCTTCAAGGAGCCAGGCAACCCCATTCACAGCCCCACAAACGCTGGCGCTCTCTCTTGCGACAGCCTCCCAAAGTCCAATACTACCTGCCTGCACCCCTCGGTACAGCCGGAGCCCGGCTCAGCAATTGCAAACGTCCAGGGATTCCTCCCACACCAAAGGGGCCAGCACCAAAAGCTCTTGCTGCTCTTCAAGGAGCCAGGCAACCCCATTCACAGCCCCACAAACGCTGGCGCTCTCTCTTGCGACAGCCTCCCGAAGTCCAATACTAGCTACCTGCGCCGCTCGGTACGGCCGGAGCCCGGCTCAGCAATTGCAAACGTCCAGGGATTCCTCCCACACCAAAGGGGCCAGCACCAAAAGCTCTTGCTGCTCTTCAAGGAGCCAGGCAACCCCATTCACAGCCCCACAAACAATGGCGCTCTCTCTTGCGACAGCCTCCCAAAGTCCAATACTACCTGCCTGCACCCCTCGGTACGGCCGGAGCCCGGCTCAGGAACTGCAAACGTCCGGAGATTCCTCCCACACCAAAGGGGCCAGCACCAAAAGCTCTTGCTGCTCTTCAAGGAGCCAGGCAACCCCATTCACAGCCCCACAAATGCTGGCGCTCTCTCTTGCGACAGCCTCCCCAAGTCCAACACTAGCTGCCTGCGCTGCTGAGTACAGCCGGAGCCCGGCTCTGCAATTGCGAACGTCCAGGGATTCCTGCCACACCAAAGGGGCCAGGACCAAAAGCTCTTGCTGCTCTTCAAGGAGCCAGGCAACCCCATTCACAGCCCCACAAACGATGGCGCTGTCTCTTGCGACAGCCTCCCAAAGTCCAATACTACCTGCCTGCGCCGCTGAGTACAGCCGGACCCCGGCTCAGGAACTGCGAACGTCCAGGGATTCCTCCCACACCAAAGGGGCCAGGACCAAAAGCTCTTGCTGCTCTTCAAGGAGCCAGGCAACCCCATTCACAGCCCCACAAACGCTGGCGCTCTCTCTTGCGACAGCCTCCCAAAGTCCAATACTAGCTGCCTGCACCCCTCGGTACGGCCGGAGCCCGGCTCAGCAATTGCAAACGTCCAGGGATTCCTCCCACACCAAAGGGGCCAGGACCAAAAGCTCTTGCTGCTCTTGAAGGAGCCAGGCAACCCCATTCACAGCCCCACAAACGATGGCGCTCTCTCTTGCGACAGCCTCCCAAAGTCCAATACTACCTGCCTGCACCCCTCGGTACGGCCGGAGCCCGGCTCAGCAATTGCAAACGTCCAGGGATTCCTCCCACACCAAAGGGGCCAGGACCAAAAGCTCTTGCTGCTCTTCAAGGAGCCAGGCAACCCCATTCACAGCCCCACAAACGATGGCGCTCTCTCTTGCGACAGCCTCCCAAAGTCCAATACTAGCTGCCTGCGCCGCTCGATACAGCCGGAGCCCGGCTCAGCAATTGCAAACGTCCAGGGATTCCTCCCACACCAAAGGGGCCAGGACCAAAAGCTCTTGCTGCTCTCCAAGGAGCCAGGCAACCCCATTCACAGCCCCACAAACAATGGCGCTCTCTCTTGCAAGAGACTCCCAAAGTCCAATACTAGCTGCCTGCACCCCTCGGTACAGCCGGAGCCAGGTTCAGCAATTGCAAACGTCCAGGGATTCCTCCCACACCAAAGGGGCCAGCACCAAAAGCTCTTGCTGCTCTTCAAGGAGCCAGGCAACCCCATTCACAGCCCCACAAACGCTGGTGCTCTCTCTTGCGACAGCCTCCCAAAGTCCAATACTACCTGCCTGCACCCCTCGGTACAGCTGGAGCCCGGCTCAGCAATTGCGAACGTCCAGGGATTCCTGCCACACCAAAGGGGCCAGCACCAAAAGCTCTTGCTGCTCTTGAAGGAGCCAGGCAACCCCATTCACAGCCCCACAAACGCTGGCGCTCTCTCTTGCGACAGCCTCCCAAAGTCCAATACTAGCTGCCTGCACCACCGAGTACAGCCGGAGCCCGGCTCAGGAACTGCAAACGTCCGGGGATTCCTCCCACACCAAAGGGGCCAGGACCAAAAGCTCTTGCTGCTCTTCAAGGAGCCACGCAACCCCATTCACAGCCCCACAAACGATGGCGCTCTCTCTTGCGACAGCCTCCCAAAGTCCAAATCTAGCTGCCTGCACCCCTCGGTACAGCCGGAGCCCGGCTCAGCAATTGCGAACGTCCAGGGATTCCTCCCACACCAAAGGTGCCAGCACCAAAAGCTCTTGCTGCTCTTCAAGGAGCCAGGCAACCCCATTCACAGCCCCACAAACACTGGCGCTCTCTCTTGCGACAGCCTCCCAAAGTCCAATACTAGCTGCCTGCACCACCGAGTACAGCCGGAGCCCGGCTCAGCAATTGCAAACGTCCAGGGATTCCTCCCACACCAAAGGGGCCAGCACCAAAAGCTCTTGCTGCTCTTCAAGGAGCCACGCAACCCCATTCACAGCCCCACAAACGCTGGTGCTCTCTCTTGCGACAGCCTCCCAAAGTCCAATACTACCTGCCTGCACCACCGAGTACAGCCGGAGCCAGGCTCAAGAACTGCAAACATCCAGGGATTCCTCCCACACCAAAGGTGCCAGGACCAAAAGCTCTTGTTGCTCTTCAAGGAGCCAGGCAACCCCATTCACAGCCCCACAAACGATGGCGCTCTCTCTTGCGACAGCCTCCCAAAGTCCAATACTAGCTGCCTGCACCACCGAGTACAGCTGGAGCCCGGCTCAGCAATTGCGAACATCTGGGGATTCCTCCCACACCAAAGGGGCCAGGACCAAAAGCTCTAGCTGCTCTTCAAGGAGCCAGGCAACCCCATTCACAGCCCCACAAACAATGGCGCTCTCTCTTGCGACAGCCTCCCAAAGTCCAATACTAGCTGCCTGCGCCGCTGAGTACAGCCGGAGTCCGGCTCAGCAATTGCGAACGTCCAGGGATTCCTCCCACACCAAAGGGGCCAGGACCAAAAGCTCTTGCTGCTCTCCAAGGAGCCACGCAACCCCATTCACAGCCCCACAAACGCTCGCGCTCTGTCTTGCGACAGCCTCCCAAAGCACAATACTAGCTGCCTGCGCTGCTGAGTACAGCCGGACCCCGGCTCAGCAATTGCGAACGTCCAGGGATTCCTGCCACACCAAAGGTGCCAGGACCAAAAGCTCTTGCTGCTCTTCAAGGAGCCAGGCAACCCCATTCACAGCCCCACAAACGCTGGTGCTCTCTCTTGCGACAGCCTCCCAAAGTCCAATACTACCTGCCTGCACCACCGAGTACAGCCGGAGCCCGGCTCAGGAACTGCGAACGTCCAGGGATTCCTCCCACACCAAAGGTGCCAGGACCAAAAGCTCTTGCTGCTCTCCAAGGAGCCAGGCAACCCCATTCACAGCCCCACAAACGCTGGCGCTCTCTCTTGCGACAGCCTCCCAAAGTCCAATACTAGCTGCCTGCACCACCGAGTACGGCCGGAGCCCGGCTCACCAATTGCAAACGTCCAGGGATTCCTCCCACACCAAAGGGGCCAGGACCAAAAGCTCTTGCTGCTCTTCAAGGAGCCACGCAACCCCATTCACAGCCCCACAAACGCTGGCGCTCTCTCTTGCGACAGCCTCCCAAAGTCCAACACTAGCTGCCTGCACCACCGAGTACGGTCGGAGCCCGGCTCACCAATTGCAAACGTCCAGGGATTCCTCCCACACCAAAGGGGCCAGGACCAAAAGCTCTTGCTGCTCTTCAAGGAGCCAGGCAACCCCATTCACAGCCCCACAAACGATGGCGCTCTCTCTTGCGACAGCCTCCCAAAGTCCAATACTACCTGCCTGCACCACCGAGTACAGCCGGAGCCAGGCTCAAGAACTGCAAACATCCAGGGATTCCTCCCACACCAAAGGTGCCAGGACCAAAAGCTCTTGTTGCTCTTCAAGGAGCCAGGCAACCCCATTCACAGCCCCACAAACGATGGCGCTCTCTCTTGCGACAGCCTCCCAAAGTCCAATACTAGCTGCCTGCACCACCGAGTACAGCTGGAGCCCGGCTCAGCAATTGCGAACATCTGGGGATTCCTCCCACACCAAAGGGGCCAGGACCAAAAGCTCTAGCTGCTCTTCAAGGAGCCAGGCAACCCCATTCACAGCCCCACAAACGCTGGCGCTCTCTCTTGCGACAGCCTCCCAAAGTCCAATACTAGCTGCCTGCACCCCTCCGTACGGCCGGAGCCCGGCTCAGCAATTGCAAACGTCCAGGGATTCCTCCCACACCAAAGGGGCCAGGACCAAAAGCTCTTGCTGCTCTTCAAGGAGCCAGGCAACCCCATTCACAGCCCCACAAACGATGGCGCTCTCTCTTGCGACAGCCTCCCAAAGTCCAATACTACCTGCCTGCGCCGCTGAGTACAGCCAGGGCCCAGTTCAGCAATTGCAAACGTCCAGGGATTCCTCCCACACCAAAGGGGCCAGGACCAAAAGCTCTTGCTGCTCTTCAAGGAGCCACGCAACCCCATTCACAGCCCCACAAACGATGGTGCTCTCTCTTGCGACAGCCTCCCAAAGCACAATACTAGCTGCCTGCGCTGCTGAGTACAGCCGGACCCCGGCTCAGCAATTGCGAACGTCCAGGGATTCCTGCCACACCAAAGGTGCCAGGACCAAAAGCTCTTGCTGCTCTTCAAGGAGCCAGGCAACCCCATTCACAGCCCCACAAACGCTGGTGCTCTCTCTTGCGACAGCCTCCCAAAGTCCAATACTAGCTGCCTGCACCACCGAGTACAGCCGGAGCCCGGCTCAGGAACTGCGAACGTCCAGGGATTCCTCCCACACCAAAGGTGCCAGGACCAAAAGCTCTTGCTGCTCTCCAAGGAGCCAGGCAACCCCATTCACAGCCCCACAAACGCTGGCGCTCTCTCTTGCGACAGCCTCCCAAAGTCCAATACTACCTGCCTGCACCCCTCGGTACAGCCGGAGCCCGGCTCAGCAATTGCAAACGTCCAGGGATTCCTCCCACACCAAAGGTGCCAGGACCAAAAGCTCTTGCTGCTCTCCAAGGAGCCAGGCAACCCCATTCACAGCCCCACAAACGATGGCGCTCTCTCTTGCGACAGCCTCCCAAAGTCCAATACTAGCTGCCTGCACCACCGAGTACGGCCGGAGCCCGGCTCACCAATTGCAAACGTCCAGGGATTCCTCCCACACCAAAGGGGCCAGGACCAAAAGCTCTTGCTGCTCTTCAAGGAGCCACGCAACCCCATTCACAGCCCCACAAACGCTGGCGCTCTCTCTTGCGACAGCCTCCCAAAGTCCAACACTAGCTGCCTGCACCACCGAGTACGGTCGGAGCCCGGCTCACCAATTGCAAACGTCCAGGGATTCCTCCCACACCAAAGGGGCCAGGACCAAAAGCTCTTGCTGCTCTTCAAGGAGCCAGGCAACCCCATTCACAGCCCCACAAACGATGGCGCTCTCTCTTGCGACAGCCTCCCAAAGTCCAATACTACCTGCCTGCACCACCGAGTACAGCCGGAGCCAGGCTCAAGAACTGCAAACATCCAGGGATTCCTCCCACACCAAAGGTGCCAGGACCAAAAGCTCTTGTTGCTCTTCAAGGAGCCAGGCAACCCCATTCACAGCCCCACAAACGATGGCGCTCTCTCTTGCGACAGCCTCCCAAAGTCCAATACTAGCTGCCTGCACCACCGAGTACAGCTGGAGCCCGGCTCAGCAATTGCGAACATCTGGGGATTCCTCCCACACCAAAGGGGCCAGGACCAAAAGCTCTAGCTGCTCTTCAAGGAGCCAGGCAACCCCATTCACAGCCCCACAAACGCTGGCGCTCTCTCTTGCGACAGCCTCCCAAAGTCCAATACTAGCTGCCTGCACCCCTCCGTACGGCCGGAGCCCGGCTCAGCAATTGCAAACGTCCAGGGATTCCTCCCACACCAAAGGGGCCAGGACCAAAAGCTCTTGCTGCTCTTCAAGGAGCCAGGCAACCCCATTCACAGCCCCACAAACGATGGCGCTCTCTCTTGCGACAGCCTCCCAAAGTCCAATACTACCTGCCTGCGCCGCTGAGTACAGCCAGGGCCCAGTTCAGCAATTGCAAACGTCCAGGGATTCCTCCCACACCAAAGGGGCCAGGACCAAAAGCTCTTGCTGCTCTTCAAGGAGCCACGCAACCCCATTCACAGCCCCACAAACGATGGCGCTCTCTCTTGCGACAGCCTCCCAAAGCACAATACTAGCTGCCTGCGCTGCTGAGTACAGCCGGAGCCCGGCTCAGCAATTGCGAACGTCCAGGGATTCCTGCCACACCAAAGGTGCCAGGACCAAAAGCTCTTGCTGCTCTCCAAGGAGCCAGGCAACCCCATTCACAGCCCCACAAACGCTGGCGCTCTCTCTTGCGACAGCCTCCCAAAGTCCAATACTACCTGCCTGCACCCCTCGGTACGGCCGGAGCCCGGCTCAGCAATTGCAAACGTCCAGGGATTCCTCCCACACCAAAGGGGCCAGGACCAAAAGCTCTTGCTGCTCTTCAAGGAGCCAGGCAACCCCATTCACAGCCCCACAAACGATGGCGCTCTCTCTTGCGACAGCCTCCCAAAGTCCAATACTAGCTGCCTGCACCACCGAGTACGGCCGGAGCCCGGCTCACCAATTGCAAACGTCCAGGGATTCATACCACACCAAAAGGGCCAGGACCAAAAGCTCTTGCTGCTCTTCAAGGAGCCACGCAACCCCATTCACAGCCCCACAAACGCTGGCGCTCTCTCTTGCGACAGCCTCCCAAAGTCCAACACTAGCTGCCTGCACCACCGAGTACGGTCGGAGCCCGGCTCACCAATTGCAAACGTCCAGGGATTCCTCCCACACCAAAGGTGCCAGGACCAAAAGCTCTTGTTGCTCTTCAAGGAGCCAGGCAACCCCATTCACAGCCCCACAAACGATGGCGCTCTCTCTTGCGACAGCCTCCCAAAGTCCAATACTAGCTGCCTGCACCCCTCGGTACGGCCGGAGCCCGGCTCAGCAATTGCAAACGTCCGGGGATTCCTCCCACACCAAAGGGGCCAGGACCAAAAGCTCTTGCTGCTCTCCAAGGAGCCACGCAACCCCATTCACAGCCCCACAAACGCTCGCGCTCTGTCTTGCGACAGCCTCCCAAAGCACAATACTAGCTGCCTGCGCTGCTGAGTACAGCCGGACCCCGGCTCAGCAATTGCGAACGTCCAGGGATTCCTGCCACACCAAAGGTGCCAGGACCAAAAGCTCTTGCTGCTCTTCAAGGAGCCAGGCAACCCCATTCACAGCCCCACAAACGCTGGTGCTCTCTCTTGCGACAGCCTCCCAAAGTCCAATACTACCTGCCTGCACCACCGAGTACAGCCGGAGCCCGGCTCAGGAACTGCGAACGTCCAGGGATTCCTCCCACACCAAAGGTGCCAGGACCAAAAGCTCTTGCTGCTCTCCAAGGAGCCAGGCAACCCCATTCACAGCCCCACAAACGCTGGCGCTCTCTCTTGCGACAGCCTCCCAAAGTCCAATACTAGCTGCCTGCACCACCGAGTACGGCCGGAGCCCGGCTCACCAATTGCAAACGTCCAGGGATTCCTCCCACACCAAAGGGGCCAGGACCAAAAGCTCTTGCTGCTCTTCAAGGAGCCACGCAACCCCATTCACAGCCCCACAAACGCTGGCGCTCTCTCTTGCGACAGCCTCCCAAAGTCCAACACTAGCTGCCTGCACCACCGAGTACGGTCGGAGCCCGGCTCACCAATTGCAAACGTCCAGGGATTCCTCCCACACCAAAGGGGCCAGGACCAAAAGCTCTTGCTGCTCTTCAAGGAGCCAGGCAACCCCATTCACAGCCCCACAAACGATGGCGCTCTCTCTTGCGACAGCCTCCCAAAGTCCAATACTACCTGCCTGCACCACCGAGTACAGCCGGAGCCAGGCTCAAGAACTGCAAACATCCAGGGATTCCTCCCACACCAAAGGTGCCAGGACCAAAAGCTCTTGTTGCTCTTCAAGGAGCCAGGCAACCCCATTCACAGCCCCACAAACGATGGCGCTCTCTCTTGCGACAGCCTCCCAAAGTCCAATACTAGCTGCCTGCACCACCGAGTACAGCTGGAGCCCGGCTCAGCAATTGCGAACATCTGGGGATTCCTCCCACACCAAAGGGGCCAGGACCAAAAGCTCTAGCTGCTCTTCAAGGAGCCAGGCAACCCCATTCACAGCCCCACAAACGCTGGCGCTCTCTCTTGCGACAGCCTCCCAAAGTCCAATACTAGCTGCCTGCACCCCTCCGTACGGCCGGAGCCCGGCTCAGCAATTGCAAACGTCCAGGGATTCCTCCCACACCAAAGGGGCCAGGACCAAAAGCTCTTGCTGCTCTTCAAGGAGCCAGGCAACCCCATTCACAGCCCCACAAACGATGGCGCTCTCTCTTGCGACAGCCTCCCAAAGTCCAATACTACCTGCCTGCGCCGCTGAGTACAGCCAGGGCCCAGTTCAGCAATTGCAAACGTCCAGGGATTCCTCCCACACCAAAGGGGCCAGGACCAAAAGCTCTTGCTGCTCTTCAAGGAGCCACGCAACCCCATTCACAGCCCCACAAACGATGGTGCTCTCTCTTGCGACAGCCTCCCAAAGCACAATACTAGCTGCCTGCGCTGCTGAGTACAGCCGGACCCCGGCTCAGCAATTGCGAACGTCCAGGGATTCCTGCCACACCAAAGGTGCCAGGACCAAAAGCTCTTGCTGCTCTTCAAGGAGCCAGGCAACCCCATTCACAGCCCCACAAACGCTGGTGCTCTCTCTTGCGACAGCCTCCCAAAGTCCAATACTAGCTGCCTGCACCACCGAGTACAGCCGGAGCCCGGCTCAGGAACTGCGAACGTCCAGGGATTCCTCCCACACCAAAGGTGCCAGGACCAAAAGCTCTTGCTGCTCTCCAAGGAGCCAGGCAACCCCATTCACAGCCCCACAAACGCTGGCGCTCTCTCTTGCGACAGCCTCCCAAAGTCCAATACTACCTGCCTGCACCCCTCGGTACAGCCGGAGCCCGGCTCAGCAATTGCAAACGTCCAGGGATTCCTCCCACACCAAAGGTGCCAGGACCAAAAGCTCTTGCTGCTCTCCAAGGAGCCAGGCAACCCCATTCACAGCCCCACAAACGATGGCGCTCTCTCTTGCGACAGCCTCCCAAAGTCCAATACTAGCTGCCTGCACCACCGAGTACGGCCGGAGCCCGGCTCACCAATTGCAAACGTCCAGGGATTCCTCCCACACCAAAGGGGCCAGGACCAAAAGCTCTTGCTGCTCTTCAAGGAGCCACGCAACCCCATTCACAGCCCCACAAACGCTGGCGCTCTCTCTTGCGACAGCCTCCCAAAGTCCAACACTAGCTGCCTGCACCACCGAGTACGGTCGGAGCCCGGCTCACCAATTGCAAACGTCCAGGGATTCCTCCCACACCAAAGGGGCCAGGACCAAAAGCTCTTGCTGCTCTTCAAGGAGCCAGGCAACCCCATTCACAGCCCCACAAACGATGGCGCTCTCTCTTGCGACAGCCTCCCAAAGTCCAATACTACCTGCCTGCACCACCGAGTACAGCCGGAGCCAGGCTCAAGAACTGCAAACATCCAGGGATTCCTCCCACACCAAAGGTGCCAGGACCAAAAGCTCTTGTTGCTCTTCAAGGAGCCAGGCAACCCCATTCACAGCCCCACAAACGATGGCGCTCTCTCTTGCGACAGCCTCCCAAAGTCCAATACTAGCTGCCTGCACCACCGAGTACAGCTGGAGCCCGGCTCAGCAATTGCGAACATCTGGGGATTCCTCCCACACCAAAGGGGCCAGGACCAAAAGCTCTAGCTGCTCTTCAAGGAGCCAGGCAACCCCATTCACAGCCCCACAAACGCTGGCGCTCTCTCTTGCGACAGCCTCCCAAAGTCCAATACTAGCTGCCTGCACCCCTCCGTACGGCCGGAGCCCGGCTCAGCAATTGCAAACGTCCAGGGATTCCTCCCACACCAAAGGGGCCAGGACCAAAAGCTCTTGCTGCTCTTCAAGGAGCCAGGCAACCCCATTCACAGCCCCACAAACGATGGCGCTCTCTCTTGCGACAGCCTCCCAAAGTCCAATACTACCTGCCTGCGCCGCTGAGTACAGCCAGGGCCCAGTTCAGCAATTGCAAACGTCCAGGGATTCCTCCCACACCAAAGGGGCCAGGACCAAAAGCTCTTGCTGCTCTTCAAGGAGCCACGCAACCCCATTCACAGCCCCACAAACGATGGCGCTCTCTCTTGCGACAGCCTCCCAAAGCACAATACTAGCTGCCTGCGCTGCTGAGTACAGCCGGAGCCCGGCTCAGCAATTGCGAACGTCCAGGGATTCCTGCCACACCAAAGGTGCCAGGACCAAAAGCTCTTGCTGCTCTCCAAGGAGCCAGGCAACCCCATTCACAGCCCCACAAACGCTGGCGCTCTCTCTTGCGACAGCCTCCCAAAGTCCAATACTACCTGCCTGCACCCCTCGGTACGGCCGGAGCCCGGCTCAGCAATTGCAAACGTCCAGGGATTCCTCCCACACCAAAGGGGCCAGGACCAAAAGCTCTTGCTGCTCTTCAAGGAGCCAGGCAACCCCATTCACAGCCCCACAAACGATGGCGCTCTCTCTTGCGACAGCCTCCCAAAGTCCAATACTAGCTGCCTGCACCACCGAGTACGGCCGGAGCCCGGCTCACCAATTGCAAACGTCCAGGGATTCATACCACACCAAAAGGGCCAGGACCAAAAGCTCTTGCTGCTCTTCAAGGAGCCACGCAACCCCATTCACAGCCCCACAAACGCTGGCGCTCTCTCTTGCGACAGCCTCCCAAAGTCCAACACTAGCTGCCTGCACCACCGAGTACGGTCGGAGCCCGGCTCACCAATTGCAAACGTCCAGGGATTCCTCCCACACCAAAGGTGCCAGGACCAAAAGCTCTTGTTGCTCTTCAAGGAGCCAGGCAACCCCATTCACAGCCCCACAAACGATGGCGCTCTCTCTTGCGACAGCCTCCCAAAGTCCAATACTAGCTGCCTGCACCCCTCGGTACGGCCGGAGCCCGGCTCAGCAATTGCAAACGTCCGGGGATTCCTCCCACACCAAAGGGGCCAGGACCAAAAGCTCTTGCTGCTCTTCAAGGAGCCACGCAACCCCATTCACAGCCCCACAAACGATGGCGCTCTCTCTTGCGACAGCCTCCCAAAGTCCAATACTAGCTGCCTGCACCCCTCGGTACAGCCGGAGCCAGGCTCAGGAACTGCAAACGTCCGGAGATTCCTCCCACACCAAAGGGGCCAGCACCAAAAGCTCTAGCTGCTCTTCAAGGAGCCAGGCAACCCCATTCACAGCCCCACAAACGCTGGCGCTCTCTCTTGCGACAGCCTCCCAAAGTCCAACACTAGCTGCCTGCGCTGCTGAGTACAGCCGGAGCCCGGCTCAGCAATTGCGAACGTCCAGGGATTCCTCCCACACCAAAGGGGCCAGGACCAAAAGCTCTTGCTGCTCTTCAAGGAGCCAGGCAACCCCATTCACAGCCCCACAAACGATGGCACTCTCTCTTGCGACAGCCTCCCAAAGTCCAATACTAGCTGCCTGCACCCCTCGGTACAGCCGGAGCCCGGCTCAGGAACTGCAAACGTCCGGAGATTCCTCCCACACCAAAGGGGCCAGCACCAAAAGCTCTAGCTGCTCTTCAAGGAGCCAGGCAACCCCATTCACAGCCCCACAAACGATGGCGCTCTCTCTTGCGACAGCCTCCCAAAGTCCAATACTAGCTGCCTGCACCACCGAGTACAGCCGGAGCCCGGCTCAGGAACTGCGAACGTCCAGGGATTCCTCCCACACCAAAGGTGCCAGGACCAAAAGCTCTTGCTGCTCTTGAAGGAGCCAGGCAACCCCATTCACAGCCCCACAAACAATGGCGCTCTCTCTTGCAACAGCCTCCCAAAGTCCAATACTAGCTGCCTGCGCCGCTCGATACAGCCGGAGCCCGGCTCAGCAATTGCAAACGTCCAGGGATTCCTCCCACACCAAAGGGGCCAGGACCAAAAGCTCTTGCTGCTCTCCAAGGAGCCAGGCAACCCCATTCACAGCCCCACAAACAATGGCGCTCTCTCTTGCGAGAGACTTCCAAAGTCCAAATCTAGCTGCCTGCACCCCTCGGTACAGCCGGAGCCCGGCTCAGGAACCGCGAACGTCCGGGGATTCCTGCCACACCAAAGGGGCCAGGACCTAAAGCTCTTGCTGCTCTTCAAGGAGCCAGGCAACCCCATTCACAGCCCCACAAACGCTGGCGCTCTCTCTTGCGACAGCCTCCCAAAGTCCAATACTACCTGCCTGCACCCCTCGGTACAGCTGGAGCCCGGCTCAGCAATTGCGAACATCCAGGGATTCCTGGCACACCAAAGGGGCCAGCACCAAAAGCTCTTGCTGCTCTTCAAGGAGCCAGGCAACCCCATTCACAGCCCCACAAACGCTGGCGCTCTCTCTTGCGACAGCCTCCCAAAGTCCAATACTACCTGCCTGCACCCCTCGGTACGGCCGGAGCCCGGCTCAGCAATTGCAAACGTCCAGGGATTCCTCCCACACCAAAGGGGCCAGGACCAAAAGCTCTTGCTGCTCTTCAAGGAGCCAGGCAACCCCATTCACAGCCCCACAAACGATGGCGCTCTCTCTTGCGACAGCCTCCCAAAGTCCAATACTAGCTGCCTGCACCACCGAGTACGGCCGGAGCCCGGCTCACCAATTGCAAACGTCCAGGGATTCATACCACACCAAAAGGGCCAGGACCAAAAGCTCTTGCTGCTCTTCAAGGAGCCACGCAACCCCATTCACAGCCCCACAAACGCTGGCGCTCTCTCTTGCGACAGCCTCCCAAAGTCCAACACTAGCTGCCTGCACCACCGAGTACGGTCGGAGCCCGGCTCACCAATTGCAAACGTCCAGGGATTCCTCCCACACCAAAGGTGCCAGGACCAAAAGCTCTTGTTGCTCTTCAAGGAGCCAGGCAACCCCATTCACAGCCCCACAAACGATGGCGCTCTCTCTTGCGACAGCCTCCCAAAGTCCAATACTAGCTGCCTGCACCCCTCGGTACGGCCGGAGCCCGGCTCAGCAATTGCAAACGTCCGGGGATTCCTCCCACACCAAAGGGGCCAGGACCAAAAGCTCTTGCTGCTCTTCAAGGAGCCACGCAACCCCATTCACAGCCCCACAAACGATGGCGCTCTCTCTTGCGACAGCCTCCCAAAGTCCAATACTAGCTGCCTGCACCCCTCGGTACAGCCGGAGCCAGGCTCAGGAACTGCAAACGTCCGGAGATTCCTCCCACACCAAAGGGGCCAGCACCAAAAGCTCTAGCTGCTCTTCAAGGAGCCAGGCAACCCCATTCACAGCCCCACAAACGATGGCGCTCTCTCTTGCGACAGCCTCCCAAAGTCCAACACTAGCTGCCTGCGCTGCTGAGTACAGCCGGAGCCCGGCTCAGCAATTGCGAACGTCCAGGGATTCCTCCCACACCAAAGGGGCCAGGACCAAAAGCTCTTGCTGCTCTTCAAGGAGCCAGGCAACCCCATTCACAGCCCCACAAACGATGGCACTCTCTCTTGCGACAGCCTCCCAAAGTCCAATACTAGCTGCCTGCACCCCTCGGTACAGCCGGAGCCCGGCTCAGGAACTGCAAACGTCCGGAGATTCCTCCCACACCAAAGGGGCCAGCACCAAAAGCTCTAGCTGCTCTTCAAGGAGCCAGGCAACCCCATTCACAGCCCCACAAACGATGGCGCTCTCTCTTGCGACAGCCTCCCAAAGTCCAATACTAGCTGCCTGCACCACCGAGTACAGCCGGAGCCCGGCTCAGGAACTGCGAACGTCCAGGGATTCCTCCCACACCAAAGGTGCCAGGACCAAAAGCTCTTGCTGCTCTTGAAGGAGCCAGGCAACCCCATTCACAGCCCCACAAACGATGGCGCTCTCTCTTGCAACAGCCTCCCAAAGTCCAATACTAGCTGCCTGCGCCGCTCGATACAGCCGGAGCCCGGCTCAGCAATTGCAAACGTCCAGGGATTCCTCCCACACCAAAGGGGCCAGGACCAAAAGCTCTTGCTGCTCTCCAAGGAGCCAGGCAACCCCATTCACAGCCCCACAAACAATGGCGCTCTCTCTTGCGAGAGACTTCCAAAGTCCAAATCTAGCTGCCTGCACCCCTCGGTACAGCCGGAGCCCGGCTCAGGAACCGCGAACGTCCGGGGATTCCTGCCACACCAAAGGGGCCAGGACCTAAAGCTCTTGCTGCTCTTCAAGGAGCCAGGCAACCCCATTCACAGCCCCACAAACGCTGGCGCTCTCTCTTGCGACAGCCTCCCAAAGTCCAATACTACCTGCCTGCACCCCTCGGTACAGCTGGAGCCCGGCTCAGCAATTGCGAACATCCAGGGATTCCTGGCACACCAAAGGGGCCAGCACCAAAAGCTCTTGCTGCTCTTCAAGGAGCCAGGCAACCCCATTCACAGCCCCACAAACAATGGCGCTCTCTCTTGCGACAGCCTCCCAAAGTCCAATACTAGCTGCCTGCACCCCTCGGTACAGCCGGAGCCCGGCTCAGGAACTGCAAACGTCCGGAGATTCCTCCCACACCAAAGGGGCCAGGACCAAAAGCTCTTGCTGCTCTTCAAGGAGCCAGGCAACCCCATTCACAGCCCCACAAACGCTGGCGCTCTCTCTTGCGACAGCCTCCCAAAGTCCAACACTAGCTGCCTGCGCTGCTGAGTACAGCCGGAGCCCGGCTCTGCAATTGCGAACGTCCAGGGATTCCTCCCACACCAAAGGGGCCAGCACCAAAAGCTCTTGCTGCTCTTCAAGGAGCCAGGCAACCCCATTCACAGCCCCACAAACGCTGGCGCTCTCTCTTGCGACAGCCTCCCAAAGTCCAATACTAGCTGCCTGCGCCGCTGAGTACAGCCGGAGCCCGGCTCAGCAATTGCGAACGTCCAGGGATTCCTGCCACACCAAAGGGGCCAGCACCAAAAGCTCTTGCTGCTCTTCAAGGAGCCAGGCAACCCCATTCACAGCCCCACAAACGATGGCGCTGTCTCTTGCGACAGCCTCCCAAAGTCCAATACTAGCTGCCTGCGCCGCTGAGTACAGCCGGAGCCCGGCTCAGCAATTGCGAACGTCCAGGGATTCCTCCCACACCAAAGGGGCCAGCACCAAAAGCTCTTGCTGCTCTTCAAGGAGCCAGGCAACCCCATTCACAGCCCCACAAACGCTGGCGCTCTCTCTTGCGACAGCCTCCCAAAGTCCAACACTAGCTGCCTGCACCCCTCGGTACGGCCGGAGCCCGGCTCAGCAATTGCAAACGTCCAGGGATTCCTGCCACACCAAAGGTGCCAGGACCAAAAGCTCTTGCTGCTCTTGAAGGAGCCAGGCAACCCCATTCACAGCCCCACAAACGCTGGCGCTCTCTCTTGCGACAGCCTCCCAAAGTCCAATACTAGCTGCCTGCGCTGCTGAGTACAGCCGGACCCCGGCTCAGCAATTGCGAACGTCCAGGGATTCCTCCCACACCAAAGGGGCCAGGACCAAAAGCTCTTGCTGCTCTTCAAGGAGCCAGGCAACCCCATTCACAGCCCCACAAACGATGGCGCTCTCTCTTGCGACAGCCTCCCAAAGTCCAATACTAGCTGCCTGCACCCCTCGGTACGGCCGGAGCCCGGCTCAGCAATTGCAAACGTCCAGGGATTCCTCCCACACCAAAGGGGCCAGGACCAAAAGCTCTTGCTGCTCTTCAAGGAGCCAGGCAACCCCATTCACAGCCCCACAAACGATGGCGCTCTCTCTTGCGACAGCCTCCCAAAGTCCAATACTACCTGCCTGCACCCCTCGGTACGGCCGGAGCCCGGCTCAGCAATTGCAAACGTCCAGGGATTCCTCCCACACCAAAGGGGCCAGGACCAAAAGATCTTGCTGCTCTTCAAGGAGCCAGGCAACCCCATTCACAGCCCCACAAACGATGGCGCTCTCTCTTGCGACAGCCTCCCAAAGTCCAATACTAGCTGCCTGCGCCGCTCGATACAGCCGGAGCCCGGCTCAGCAATTGCAAACGTCCAGGGATTCCTCCCACACCAAAGGGGCCAGGACCAAAAGCTCTTGCTGCTCTCCAAGGAGCCAGGCAACCCCATTCACAGCCCCACAAACAATGGCGCTCTCTCTTGCGAGAGACTCCCAAAGTCCAATACTAGCTGCCTGCACCCCTCGGTACAGCCGGAGCCAGGTTCAGCAATTGCAAACGTCCAGGGATTCCTCCCACACCAAAGGGGCCAGCACCAAAAGCTCTTGCTGCTCTTCAAGGAGCCAGGCAACCCCATTCACAGCCCCACAAACGCTGGTGCTCTCTCTTGCGACAGCCTCCCAAAGTCCAATACTACCTGCCTGCACCCCTCGGTACAGCTGGAGCCCGGCTCAGCAATTGCGAACGTCCAGGGATTCCTGCCACACCAAAGGGGCCAGCACCAAAAGCTCTTGCTGCTCTTGAAGGAGCCAGGCAACCCCATTCACAGCCCCACAAACGCTGGCGCTCTCTCTTGCGACAGCCTCCCAAAGTCCAATACTAGCTGCCTGCACCACCGAGTACAGCCGGAGCCCGGCTCAGGAACTGCAAACGTCCGGGGATTCCTCCCACACCAAAGGGGCCAGGACCAAAAGCTCTTGCTGCTCTTCAAGGAGCCACGCAACCCCATTCACAGCCCCACAAACGATGGCGCTCTCTCTTGCGACAGCCTCCCAAAGTCCAAATCTAGCTGCCTGCACCCCTCGGTACAGCCGGAGCCCGGCTCAGCAATTGCGAACGTCCAGGGATTCCTCCCACACCAAAGGGGCCAGGACCAAAAGCTCTTGCTGCTCTTCAAGGAGCCAGGCAACCCCATTCACAGCCCCACAAACGATGGCGCTCTCTCTTGCGACAGCCTCCCAAAGTCCAATACTAGCTGCCTGCACCCCTCGGTACGGCCGGAGCCCGGCTCACCAATTGCAAACGTCCAGGGATTCCTCCCACACCAAAGGGGCCAGGACCAAAAGCTCTTGCTGCTCTTCAAGGAGCCAGGCAACCCCATTCACAGCCCCACAAACGCTGGCGCTCTCTCTTGCGACAGCCTCCCAAAGTCCAATACTAGCTGCCTGCGCCGCTGAGTACAGCCGGAGCCCGGCTCAGCAATTGCGAACGTCCGGGGATTCCTCCCACACCAAAGGGGCCAGCACCAAAAGCTCTTGCTGCTCTTCAAGGAGCCAGGCAACCCCATTCACAGCCCCACAAACGCTGGCGCTCTCTCTTGCGACAGCCTCCCAAAGTCCAATACTAGCTGCCTGCACCACCGAGTACAGCCGGAGCCCGGCTCAGCAATTGCAAACGTCCAGGGATTCCTCCCACACCAAAGGGGCCAGGACCAAAAGCTCTTGCTGCTCTTCAAGGAGCCAGGCAACCCCATTCACAGCCCCACAAACGCTGGTGCTCTCTCTTGCGACAGCCTCCCAAAGTCCAATACTACCTGCCTGCACCACCGAGTACAGCCGGAGCCAGGCTCAAGAACTGCAAACATCCAGGGATTCCTCCCACACCAAAGGTGCCAGGACCAAAAGCTCTTGTTGCTCTTCAAGGAGCCAGGCAACCCCATTCACAGCCCCACAAACGATGGCGCTCTCTCTTGCGACAGCCTCCCAAAGTCCAATACTAGCTGCCTGCACCACCGAGTACAGCTGGAGCCCGGCTCAACAATTGCGAACATCTGGGGATTCCTCCCACACCAAAGGGGCCAGGACCAAAAGCTCTAGCTGCTCTTCAAGGAGCCAGGCAACCCCATTCACAGCCCCACAAACAATGGCGCTCTCTCTTGCGACAGCCTCCCAAAGTCCAATACTAGCTGCCTGCGCCGCTCAGTACAGCCGGAGCCCGGCTCAGCAATTGCGAACGTCCAGGGATTCCTCCCACACCAAAGGGGCCAGGACCAAAAGCTCTTGCTGCTCTTCAAGGAGCCAGGCAACCCCATTCACAGCCCCACAAACGATGGCGCTCTCTCTTGCGACAGCCTCCCAAAGTCCAATACTACCTGCCTGCACCACCGAGTACAGCCGGAGCCCGGCTCAGGAACTGCGAACGTCCAGGGATTCCTCCCACACCAAAGGTGCCAGGACCAAAAGCTCTTGCTGCTCTCCAAGGAGCCAGGCAACCCCATTCACAGCCCCACAAACGCTGGCGCTCTCTCTTGCGACAGCCTCCCAAAGTCCAATACTACCTGCCTGCACCACCGAGTACGGCCGGAGCCCGGCTCAGCAATTGCAAACGTCCAGGGATTCATACCACACCAAAGGGGCCAGGACCAAAAGCTCTTGCTGCTCTTCAAGGAGCCAGGCAACCCCATTCACAGCCCCACAAACGATGGCGCTCTCTCTTGCGACAGCCTCCCAAAGTCCAATACTAGCTGCCTGCACCACCGAGTACGGCCGGAGCCCGGCTCACCAATTGCAAACGTCCAGGGATTCATACCACACCAAAAGGGCCAGGACCAAAAGCTCTTGCTGCTCTTCAAGGAGCCACGCAACCCCATTCACAGCCCCACAAACGCTGGCGCTCTCTCTTGCGACAGCCTCCCAAAGTCCAACACTAGCTGCCTGCACCACCGAGTACGGTCGGAGCCCGGCTCACCAATTGCAAACGTCCAGGGATTCCTCCCACACCAAAGGGGCCAGGACCAAAAGCTCTTGCTGCTCTTCAAGGAGCCAGGCAACCCCATTCACAGCCCCACAAACGATGGCGCTCTCTCTTGCGACAGCCTCCCGAAGTCCAATACTAGCTGCCTGCGCCGCTCGGTACGGCCGGAGCCCGGCTCAGCAATTGCAAACGTCCGGGGATTCCTCCCACACCAAAGGGGCCAGGACCAAAAGCTCTTGCTGCTCTTCAAGGAGCCAGGCAACCCCATTCACAGCCCCACAAACGCTGGCGCTCTCTCTTGCGACAGCCTCCCAAAGTCCAATACTAGCTGCCTGCACCCCTCGGTACAGCCGGAGCCAGGCTCAGGAACTGCAAACGTCCGGAGATTCCTCCCACACCAAAGGGGCCCGGACCAAAAGCTCTAGCTGCTCTTCAAGGAGCCAGGCAACCCCATTCACAGCCCCACAAACGCTGGCGCTCTCTCTTGCGACAGCCTCCCAAAGTCCAACACTAGCTGCCTGCGCTGCTGAGTACAGCCGGAGCCCGGCTCAGCAATTGCGAACGTCCAGGGATTCATACCACACCAAAGGGGCCAGGACCAAAAGCTCTTGCTGCTCTTCAAGGAGCCAGGCAACCCCATTCACAGCCCCACAAACGATGGCACTCTCTCTTGCGACAGCCTCCCAAAGCACAATACTAGCTGCCTGCACCCCTCGGTACGGCCGGACCCCGGCTCAGCAATTGCGAACGTCCAGGGATTCCTGCCACACCAAAGGTGCCAGGACCAAAAGCTCTTGCTGCTCTTCAAGGAGCCAGGCAACCCCATTCACAGCCCCACAAACGCTGGCGCTCTCTCTTGCGACAGCCTCCCAAAGTCCAATACTAGCTGCCTGCACCACCGAGTACAGCCGGAGCCCGGCTCAGGAACTGCGAACGTCCGGGGATTCCTCCCACACCAAAGGGGCCAGGACCAAAAGCTCTTGCTGCTCTTCAAGGAGCCAGGCAACCCCATTCACAGCCCCACAAATGCTGGCGCTCTCTCTTGCGACAGCCTCCCAAAGTCCAACACTAGCTGCCTGCGCTGCTGAGTACAGCCGGAGCCCGGCTCAGCAATTGCGAACGTCCAGGGATTCCTCCCACACCAAAGGGGCCAGGACCAAAAGCTCTTGCTGCTCTTCAAGGAGCCAGGCAACCCCATTCACAGCCCCACAAACGCTGGCGCTCTCTCTTGCGACAGCCTCCCAAAGTCCAATACTACCTGCCTGCACCCCTCGGTACAGCCGGAGCCCGGCTCAGGAACTGCAAACGTCCAGGGATTCCTCCCACACCAAAGGTGCCAGCACCAAAAGCTCTTGCTGCTCTTGAAGGAGCCAGGCAACCCCATTCACAGCCCCACAAACGCTGGCGCTCTCTCTTGCGACAGCCTCCCAAAGTCCAATACTACCTGCGTGCGCTGCTGAGTACAGCCGGACCCCGGCTCAGGAACTGCGAACGTCCAGGGATTCCTCCCACACCAAAGGGGCCAGGACCAAAAGCTCTTGCTGCTCTTCAAGGAGCCAGGCAACCCCATTCACAGCCCCACAAACGCTGGCGCTCTCTCTTGCGACAGCCTCCCAAAGTCCAATACTACCTGCCTGCACCCCTCGGTACGGCCGGAGCCCGGCTCAGCAATTGCAAACGTCCAGGGATTCCTCCCACACCAAAGGGGCCAGCACCAAAAGCTCTTGCTGCTCTTCAAGGAGCCACGCAACCCCATTCACAGCCCCACAAACGATGGCGCTCTCTCTTGCGACAGCCTCCCAAAGTCCAATACTACCTGCCTGCACCCCTCGGTACGGCCGGAGCCCGGCTCAGCAATTGCGAACGTCCAGGGATTCCTCCCACACCAAAGGGGCCAGGACCAAAAGCTCTTGCTGCTCTTCAAGGAGCCAGGCAACCCCATTCACAGCCCCACAAACGATGGCGCTCTCTCTTGCGACAGCCTCCCAAAGTCCAATACGAGCTGCCTGCACCCCTCGGTACGGCCGGAGCCCGGCTCACCAATTGCAAACGTCCAGGGATTCCTCCCACACCAAAGGGGCCAGCACCAAAAGCTCTTGCTGCTCTTCAAGGAGCCAGGCAACCCCATTCACAGCCCCACAAACGATGGCGCTCTCTCTTGCGACAGCCTCCCAAAGTCCAATACTAGCTGCCTGCGCCGCTCGATACAGCCGGAGCCCGGCTCAGCAATTGCAAACGTCCAGGGATTCCTCCCACACCAAAGGGGCCAGGACCAAAAGCTCTTGCTGCTCTCCAAGGAGCCAGGCAACCCCATTCACAGCCCCACAAACAATGGCGCTCTCTCTTGCGAGAGACTCCCAAAGTCCAATACTAGCTGCCTGCACCCCTCGGTACAGCCGGAGCCCGGCTCAGGAACCGCGAACGTCCGGGGATTCCTGCCACACCAAAGGGGCCAGGACCAAAAGCTCTTGCTGCTCTTCAAGGAGCCAGGCAACCCCATTCACAGCCCCACAAACGCTGGCGCTCTCTCTTGCGACAGCCTCCCAAAGTCCAACACTAGCTGCCTGCGCCGCTGAGTACAGCCGGAGCCCGGCTCAGCAATTGCGAACGTCTGGGGATTCCTCCCACACCAAAGGGGCCAGCACCAAAAGCTCTTGCTGCTCTTCAAGGAGCCAGGCAACCCCATTCACAGCCCCACAAACGATGGCGCTCTCTCTTGCGACAGCCTCCCAAAGTCCAATACTAGCAGCCTGCGCCGCTGAGTACAGCCGGAGCCCGGCTCAGCAATTGCGAACGTCCAGGGATTCCTCCCACACCAAAGGTGCCAGGACCAAAAGCTCTTGCTGCTCTTCAAGGAGCCAGGCAACCCCATTCACAGCCCCACAAACGCTGGCGCTCTCTCTTGCGACAGCCTCCCAAAGTCCAATACTACCTGCCTGCACCCCTCGGTACGGCCGGAGCCCGGCTCAGCAATTGCAAACGTCCAGGGATTCCTGCCACACCAAAGGTGCCAGGACCAAAAGCTCTTGCTGCTCTTGAAGGAGCCAGGCAACCCCATTCACAGCCCCACAAACGCTGGCGCTCTCTCTTGCGACAGCCTCCCAAAGTCCAACACTAGCTGCCTGCGCTGCTGAGTACAGCCGGACCCCGGCTCAGGAACTGCGAACGTCCAGGGATTCCTCCCACACCAAAGGGGCCAGGACCAAAAGCTCTTGCTGCTCTTCAAGGAGCCAGGCAACCCCATTCACAGCCCCACAAACGATGGCGCTCTCTCTTGCGACAGCCTCCCAAAGTCCAACACTAGCTGCCTGCACCCCTCGGTACGGCCGGAGCCCGGCTCAGCAATTGCAAACGTCCAGGGATTCCTGCCACACCAAAGGTGCCAGGACCAAAAGCTCTTGCTGCTCTTGAAGGAGCCAGGCAACCCCATTCACAGCCCCACAAACGCTGGCGCTCTCTCTTGCGACAGCCTCCCAAAGTCCAATACTACCTGCCTGCGCTGCTGAGTACAGCCGGACCCCAGCTCAGGAACTGCGAACGTCCAGGGATTCCTCCCACACCAAAGGGGCCAGGACCAAAAGCTCTTGCTGCTCTTCAAGGAGCCAGGCAACCCCATTCACAGCCCCACAAACGATGGCGCTCTCTCTTGCGACAGCCTCCCAAAGTCCAATACTAGCTGCCTGCACCCCTCGGTACAGCCGGAGCCCGGCTCAGCAATTGCAAACGTCCAGGGATTCCTCCCACACCAAAGGGGCCAGCACCAAAAGCTCTTGCTGCTCTTCAAGGAGCCAGGCAACCCCATTCACAGCCCCACAAACGATGGCGCTCTCTCTTGCGACAGCCTCCCAAAGTCCAATACTACCTGCCTGCACCCCTCGGTACGGCCGGAGCCCGGCTCAGCAATTGCGAACGTCCAGGGATTCCTCCCACACCAAAGGGGCCAGGACCAAAAGCTCTTGCTGCTCTTCAAGGAGCCAGGCAACCCCATTCACAGCCCCACAAACGCTGGCGCTCTCTCTTGCGACAGCCTCCCAAAGTCCAATACTAGCTGCCTGCACCCCTCGGTACAGCCGGAGCCCGGCTCAGCAATTGCAAACGTCCAGGGATTCCTCCCACACCAAAGGGGCCAGCACCAAAAGCTCTTGCTGCTCTTCAAGGAGCCAGGCAACCCCATTCACAGCCCCACAAACGATGGCGCTCTCTCTTGCGACAGCCTCCCAAAGTCCAATACTACCTGCCTGCACCCCTCGGTACGGCCGGAGCCCGGCTCAGCAATTGCGAACGTCCAGGGATTCCTCCCACACCAAAGGGGCCAGGACCAAAAGCTCTTGCTGCTCTTCAAGGAGCCAGGCAACCCCATTCACAGCCCCACAAACGCTGGCGCTCTCTCTTGCGACAGCCTCCCAAAGTCCAATACGAGCTGCCTGCACCCCTCGGTACGGCCGGAGCCCGGCTCAGCAATTGCAAACGTCCAGGGATTCCTCCCACACCAAAGGGGCCAGGACCAAAAGCTCTTGCTGCTCTTCAAGGAGCCAGGCAACCCCATTCACAGCCCCACAAACGATGGCGCTCTCTCTTGCGACAGCCTCCCAAAGTCCAATACTACCTGCCTGCGCCGCTCGATACAGCCGGAGCCCGGCTCAGCAATTGCAAACGTCCAGGGATTCCTCCCACACCAAAGGGGCCAGGACCAAAAGCTCTTGCTGCTCTCCAAGGAGCCAGGCAACCCCATTCACAGCCCCACAAACAATGGCGCTCTCTCTTGCGAGAGACTCCCAAAGTCCAAATCTAGCTGCCTGCACCCCTCGGTACAGCCGGAGCCCGGCTCAGGAACCGCGAACGTCCGGGGATTCCTGCCACACCAAAGGGGCCAGGACCAAAAGCTCTTGCTGCTCTTCAAGGAGCCAGGCAACCCCATTCACAGCCCCACAAACGCTGGCGCTCTCTCTTGCGACAGCCTCCCAAAGTCCAACACTAGCTGCCTGCGCCGCTGAGTACAGCCGGAGCCCGGCTCAGCAATTGCGAACGTCCAGGGATTCCTGCCACACCAAAGGGGCCAGCACCAAAAGCTCTTGCTGCTCTTCAAGGAGCCAGGCAACCCCATTCACAGCCCCACAAACGATGGCGCTCTCTCTTGCGACAGCCTCCCAAAGTCCAATACTAGCAGCCTGCGCCGCTGAGTACAGCCGGAGCCCGGCTCAGCAATTGCGAACGTCCAGGGATTCCTCCCACACCAAAGGTGCCAGGACCAAAAGCTCTTGCTGCTCTTCAAGGAGCCAGGCAACCCCATTCACAGCCCCACAAACGCTGGCGCTCTCTCTTGCGACAGCCTCCCAAAGTCCAATACTACCTGCCTGCACCCCTCGGTACGGCCGGAGCCCGGCTCAGCAATTGCAAACGTCCAGGGATTCCTCCCACACCAAAGGTGCCAGGACCAAAAGCTCTTGCTGCTCTTGAAGGAGCCAGGCAACCCCATTCACAGCCCCACAAACGCTGGCGCTCTCTCTTGCGACAGCCTCCCAAAGTCCAACACTAGCTGCCTGCGCTGCTGAGTACAGCCGGACCCCGGCTCAGGAACTGCGAACGTCCAGGGATTCCTCCCACACCAAAGGGGCCAGGACCAAAAGCTCTTGCTGCTCTTCAAGGAGCCAGGCAACCCCATTCACAGCCCCACAAACGATGGCGCTCTCTCTTGCGACAGCCTCCCAAAGTCCAATACTAGCTGCCTGCACCCCTCGGTACGGCCGGACCCCGGCTCAGGAATTGCGAACGTCCAGGGATTCCTCCCACACCAAAGGGGCCAGGACCAAAAGCTCTTGCTGCTCTTCAAGGAGCCAGGCAACCCCATTCACAGCCCCACAAACGCTGGCGCTCTCTCTTGCGACAGCCTCCCAAAGTCCAATACTACCTGCCTGCACCCCTCGGTACGGCCGGAGCCCGGCTCAGCAATTGTGAACGTCCAGGGATTCCTCCCACACCAAAGGTGCCAGGACCAAAAGCTCTTGCTGCTCTTCAAGGAGCCAGGCAACCCCATTCACAGCCCCACAAACGCTGGCGCTCTCTCTTGCGACAGCCTCCCAAAGTCCAATACGAGCTGCCTGCACCCCTCGGTACGGCCGGAGCCCGGCTCAGCAATTGCAAACGTCCAGGGATTCCTCCCACACCAAAGGGGCCAGGACCAAAAGCTCTTGCTGCTCTTCAAGGAGCCAGGCAACCCCATTCACAGCCCCACAAACGATGGCGCTCTCTCTTGCGACAGCCTCCCAAAGTCCAATACTAGCTGCCTGCGCCGCTCGATACAGCCGGAGCCCGGCTCAGCAATTGCAAACGTCCAGGGATTCCTCCCACACCAAAGGGGCCAGGACCAAAAGCTCTTGCTGCTCTCCAAGGAGCCAGGCAACCCCATTCACAGCCCCACAAACAATGGCGCTCTCTCTTGCGAGAGACTCCCAAAGTCCAACACTAGCTGCCTGCACCCCTCGGTACAGCCGGAGCCCGGCTCAGGAACCGCGAACGTCCGGGGATTCCTGCCACACCAAAGGGGCCAGCACCAAAAGCTCTTGCTGCTCTTCAAGGAGCCAGGCAACCCCATTCACAGCCCCACAAACGCTGGCGCTCTCTCTTGCGACAGCCTCCCAAAGTCCAATACTACCTGCCTGCACCCCTCGGTACGGCCGGAACCCGGCTCAGCAATTGCAAACGTCCAGGGATTCCTCCCACACCAAAGGGGCCAGCACCAAAAGCTCTTGCTGCTCTTGAAGGAGCCAGGCAACCCCATTCACAGCCCCACAAACGCTGGCGCTCTCTCTTGCGACAGCCTCCCAAAGTCCAATACTACCTGCCTGCGCTGCTGAGTACAGCCGGACCCCAGCTCAGGAACTGCGAACGTCCAGGGATTCCTCCCACACCAAAGGGGCCAGGACCAAAAGCTCTTGCTGCTCTTCAAGGAGCCAGGCAACCCCATTCACAGCCCCACAAACGCTGGCGCTCTCTCTTGCGACAGCCTCCCAAAGTCCAATACTAGCTGCCTGCACCCCTCGGTACAGCCGGAGCCCGGCTCAGCAATTGCAAACGTCCAGGGATTCCTCCCACACCAAAGGGGCCAGCACCAAAAGCTCTTGCTGCTCTTCAAGGAGCCAGGCAACCCCATTCACAGCCCCACAAACGATGGCGCTCTCTCTTGCGACAGCCTCCCAAAGTCCAATACTACCTGCCTGCACCCCTCGGTACGGCCGGAGCCCGGCTCAGCAATTGCGAACGTCCAGGGATTCCTCCCACACCAAAGGGGCCAGGACCAAAAGATCTTGCTGCTCTTCAAGGAGCCAGGCAACCCCATTCACAGCCCCACAAACGCTGGCGCTCTCTCTTGCGACAGCCTCCCAAAGTCCAATACTAGCTGCCTGCACCCCTCGGTACAGCCGGAGCCCGGCTCAGCAATTGCAAACGTCCAGGGATTCCTCCCACACCAAAGGGGCCAGCACCAAAAGCTCTTGCTGCTCTTCAAGGAGCCAGGCAACCCCATTCACAGCCCCACAAACGATGGCGCTCTCTCTTGCGACAGCCTCCCAAAGTCCAATACTACCTGCCTGCACCCCTCGGTACGGCCGGAGCCCGGCTCAGCAATTGCGAACGTCCAGGGATTCCTCCCACACCAAAGGGGCCAGGACCAAAAGCTCTTGCTGCTCTTGAAGGAGCCAGGCAACCCCATTCACAGCCCCACAAACGCTGGCGCTCTCTCTTGCGACAGCCTCCCAAAGTCCAATACGAGCTGCCTGCACCCCTCGGTACGGCCGGAGCCCGGCTCAGCAATTGCAAACGTCCAGGGATTCCTCCCACACCAAAGGGGCCAGGACCAAAAGCTCTTGCTGCTCTTCAAGGAGCCAGGCAACCCCATTCACAGCCCCACAAACGATGGCGCTCTCTCTTGCGACAGCCTCCCAAAGTCCAATACTACCTGCCTGCGCCGCTCGATACAGCCGGAGCCCGGCTCAGCAATTGCAAACGTCCAGGGATTCCTCCCACACCAAAGGGGCCAGGACCAAAAGCTCTTGCTGCTCTCCAAGGAGCCAGGCAACCCCATTCACAGCCCCACAAACAATGGCGCTCTCTCTTGCGAGAGACTCCCAAAGTCCAAATCTAGCTGCCTGCACCCCTCGGTACAGCCGGAGCCCGGCTCAGGAACCGCGAACGTCCGGGGATTCCTGCCACACCAAAGGGGCCAGGACCAAAAGCTCTTGCTGCTCTTCAAGGAGCCAGGCAACCCCATTCACAGCCCCACAAACGCTGGCGCTCTCTCTTGCGACAGCCTCCCAAAGTCCAACACTAGCTGCCTGCGCCGCTGAGTACAGCCGGAGCCCGGCTCAGCAATTGCGAACGTCCAGGGATTCCTGCCACACCAAAGGGGCCAGCACCAAAAGCTCTTGCTGCTCTTCAAGGAGCCAGGCAACCCCATTCACAGCCCCACAAACGATGGCGCTCTCTCTTGCGACAGCCTCCCAAAGTCCAATACTAGCAGCCTGCGCCGCTGAGTACAGCCGGAGCCCGGCTCAGCAATTGCGAACGTCCAGGGATTCCTCCCACACCAAAGGTGCCAGGACCAAAAGCTCTTGCTGCTCTTCAAGGAGCCAGGCAACCCCATTCACAGCCCCACAAACGCTGGCGCTCTCTCTTGCGACAGCCTCCCAAAGTCCAATACTACCTGCCTGCACCCCTCGGTACGGCCGGAGCCCGGCTCAGCAATTGCAAACGTCCAGGGATTCCTCCCACACCAAAGGGGCCAGGACCAAAAGCTCTTGCTGCTCTTGAAGGAGCCAGGCAACCCCATTCACAGCCCCACAAACGCTGGCGCTCTCTCTTGCGACAGCCTCCCAAAGTCCAACACTAGCTGCCTGCGCTGCTGAGTACAGCCGGACCCCGGCTCAGGAACTGCGAACGTCCAGGGATTCCTCCCACACCAAAGGGGCCAGGACCAAAAGCTCTTGCTGCTCTTCAAGGAGCCAGGCAACCCCATTCACAGCCCCACAAACGATGGCGCTCTCTCTTGCGACAGCCTCCCAAAGTCCAATACTAGCTGCCTGCACCCCTCGGTACGGCCGGACCCCGGCTCAGGAATTGCGAACGTCCAGGGATTCCTCCCACACCAAAGGGGCCAGGACCAAAAGCTCTTGCTGCTCTTCAAGGAGCCAGGCAACCCCATTCACAGCCCCACAAACGCTGGCGCTCTCTCTTGCGACAGCCTCCCAAAGTCCAATACTACCTGCCTGCACCCCTCGGTACGGCCGGAGCCCGGCTCAGCAATTGTGAACGTCCAGGGATTCCTCCCACACCAAAGGTGCCAGGACCAAAAGCTCTTGCTGCTCTTCAAGGAGCCAGGCAACCCCATTCACAGCCCCACAAACGCTGGCGCTCTCTCTTGCGACAGCCTCCCAAAGTCCAATACGAGCTGCCTGCACCCCTCGGTACGGCCGGAGCCCGGCTCAGCAATTGCAAACGTCCAGGGATTCCTCCCACACCAAAGGGGCCAGGACCAAAAGCTCTTGCTGCTCTTCAAGGAGCCACGCAACCCCATTCACAGCCCCACAAACGATGGCGCTCTCTCTTGCGACAGCCTCCCAAAGTCCAATACTAGCTGCCTGCGCCGCTCGATACAGCCGGAGCCCGGCTCAGCAATTGCAAACGTCCAGGGATTCCTCCCACACCAAAGGGGCCAGGACCAAAAGCTCTTGCTGCTCTCCAAGGAGCCAGGCAACCCCATTCACAGCCCCACAAACAATGGCGCTCTCTCTTGCGAGAGACTCCCAAAGTCCAACACTAGCTGCCTGCACCCCTCGGTACAGCCGGAGCCCGGCTCAGGAACCGCGAACGTCCGGGGATTCCTGCCACACCAAAGGGGCCAGCACCAAAAGCTCTTGCTGCTCTTCAAGGAGCCAGGCAACCCCATTCACAGCCCCACAAACGCTGGCGCTCTCTCTTGCGACAGCCTCCCAAAGTCCAATACTACCTGCCTGCACCCCTCGGTACGGCCGGAACCCGGCTCAGCAATTGCAAACGTCCAGGGATTCCTCCCACACCAAAGGGGCCAGCACCAAAAGCTCTTGCTGCTCTTGAAGGAGCCAGGCAACCCCATTCACAGCCCCACAAACGCTGGCGCTCTCTCTTGCGACAGCCTCCCAAAGTCCAATACTACCTGCCTGCGCTGCTGAGTACAGCCGGACCCCAGCTCAGGAACTGCGAACGTCCAGGGATTCCTCCCACACCAAAGGGGCCAGGACCAAAAGCTCTTGCTGCTCTTCAAGGAGCCAGGCAACCCCATTCACAGCCCCACAAACGCTGGCGCTCTCTCTTGCGACAGCCTCCCAAAGTCCAATACTAGCTGCCTGCACCCCTCGGTACAGCCGGAGCCCGGCTCAGCAATTGCAAACGTCCAGGGATTCCTCCCACACCAAAGGGGCCAGCACCAAAAGCTCTTGCTGCTCTTCAAGGAGCCAGGCAACCCCATTCACAGCCCCACAAACGATGGCGCTCTCTCTTGCGACAGCCTCCCAAAGTCCAATACTACCTGCCTGCACCCCTCGGTACGGCCGGAGCCCGGCTCAGCAATTGCGAACGTCCAGGGATTCCTCCCACACCAAAGGGGCCAGGACCAAAAGATCTTGCTGCTCTTCAAGGAGCCAGGCAACCCCATTCACAGCCCCACAAACGCTGGCGCTCTCTCTTGCGACAGCCTCCCAAAGTCCAATACTAGCTGCCTGCACCCCTCGGTACAGCCGGAGCCCGGCTCAGCAATTGCAAACGTCCAGGGATTCCTCCCACACCAAAGGGGCCAGCACCAAAAGCTCTTGCTGCTCTTCAAGGAGCCAGGCAACCCCATTCACAGCCCCACAAACGATGGCGCTCTCTCTTGCGACAGCCTCCCAAAGTCCAATACTACCTGCCTGCACCCCTCGGTACGGCCGGAGCCCGGCTCAGCAATTGCGAACGTCCAGGGATTCCTCCCACACCAAAGGGGCCAGGACCAAAAGCTCTTGCTGCTCTTGAAGGAGCCAGGCAACCCCATTCACAGCCCCACAAACGCTGGCGCTCTCTCTTGCGACAGCCTCCCAAAGTCCAATACGAGCTGCCTGCACCCCTCGGTACGGCCGGAGCCCGGCTCAGCAATTGCAAACGTCCAGGGATTCCTCCCACACCAAAGGGGCCAGGACCAAAAGCTCTTGCTGCTCTTCAAGGAGCCAGGCAACCCCATTCACAGCCCCACAAACGATGGCGCTCTCTCTTGCGACAGCCTCCCAAAGTCCAATACTACCTGCCTGCGCCGCTCGATACAGCCGGAGCCCGGCTCAGCAATTGCAAACGTCCAGGGATTCCTCCCACACCAAAGGGGCCAGGACCAAAAGCTCTTGCTGCTCTCCAAGGAGCCAGGCAACCCCATTCACAGCCCCACAAACAATGGCGCTCTCTCTTGCGAGAGACTCCCAAAGTCCAAATCTAGCTGCCTGCACCCCTCGGTACAGCCGGAGCCAGGCTCAGGAACCGCGAACGTCCGGGGATTCCTGCCACACCAAAGGGGCCAGGACCAAAAGCTCTTGCTGCTCTTCAAGGAGCCAGGCAACCCCATTCACAGCCCCACAAACGCTGGCGCTCTCTCTTGCGACAGCCTCCCAAAGTCCAACACTAGCTGCCTGCGCCGCTGAGTACAGCCGGAGCCCGGCTCAGCAATTGCGAACGTCCAGGGATTCCTGCCACACCAAAGGGGCCAGCACCAAAAGCTCTTGCTGCTCTTCAAGGAGCCAGGCAACCCCATTCACAGCCCCACAAACGATGGCGCTCTCTCTTGCGACAGCCTCCCAAAGTCCAATACTAGCAGCCTGCGCCGCTGAGTACAGCCGGAGCCCGGCTCAGCAATTGCGAACGTCCAGGGATTCCTCCCACACCAAAGGTGCCAGGACCAAAAGCTCTTGCTGCTCTTCAAGGAGCCAGGCAACCCCATTCACAGCCCCACAAACGCTGGCGCTCTCTCTTGCGACAGCCTCCCAAAGTCCAATACTACCTGCCTGCACCCCTCGGTACGGCCGGAGCCCGGCTCAGCAATTGCAAACGTCCAGGGATTCCTCCCACACCAAAGGTGCCAGGACCAAAAGCTCTTGCTGCTCTTGAAGGAGCCAGGCAACCCCATTCACAGCCCCACAAACGCTGGCGCTCTCTCTTGCGACAGCCTCCCAAAGTCCAACACTAGCTGCCTGCGCTGCTGAGTACAGCCGGACCCCGGCTCAGGAACTGCGAACGTCCAGGGATTCCTCCCACACCAAAGGGGCCAGGACCAAAAGCTCTTGCTGCTCTTCAAGGAGCCAGGCAACCCCATTCACAGCCCCACAAACGATGGCGCTCTCTCTTGCGACAGCCTCCCAAAGTCCAATACTAGCTGCCTGCACCCCTCGGTACGGCCGGACCCCGGCTCAGGAATTGCGAACGTCCAGGGATTCCTCCCACACCAAAGGGGCCAGGACCAAAAGCTCTTGCTGCTCTTCAAGGAGCCAGGCAACCCCATTCACAGCCCCACAAACGCTGGCGCTCTCTCTTGCGACAGCCTCCCAAAGTCCAATACTACCTGCCTGCACCCCTCGGTACGGCCGGAGCCCGGCTCAGCAATTGTGAACGTCCAGGGATTCCTCCCACACCAAAGGTGCCAGGACCAAAAGCTCTTGCTGCTCTTCAAGGAGCCAGGCAACCCCATTCACAGCCCCACAAACGCTGGCGCTCTCTCTTGCGACAGCCTCCCAAAGTCCAATACGAGCTGCCTGCACCCCTCGGTACGGCCGGAGCCCGGCTCAGCAATTGCAAACGTCCAGGGATTCCTCCCACACCAAAGGGGCCAGGACCAAAAGCTCTTGCTGCTCTTCAAGGAGCCAGGCAACCCCATTCACAGCCCCACAAACGATGGCGCTCTCTCTTGCGACAGCCTCCCAAAGTCCAATACTAGCTGCCTGCGCCGCTCGATACAGCCGGAGCCCGGCTCAGCAATTGCAAACGTCCAGGGATTCCTCCCACACCAAAGGGGCCAGCACCAAAAGCTCTTGCTGCTCTCCAAGGAGCCAGGCAACCCCATTCACAGCCCCACAAACAATGGCGCTCTCTCTTGCGAGAGACTCCCAAAGTCCAACACTAGCTGCCTGCACCCCTCGGTACAGCCGGAGCCCGGCTCAGGAACCGCGAACGTCCGGGGATTCCTGCCACACCAAAGGGGCCAGCACCAAAAGCTCTTGCTGCTCTTCAAGGAGCCAGGCAACCCCATTCACAGCCCCACAAACGCTGGCGCTCTCTCTTGCGACAGCCTCCCAAAGTCCAATACTACCTGCCTGCACCCCTCGGTACGGCCGGAGCCCGGCTCAGCAATTGCAAACGTCCAGGGATTCCTCCCACACCAAAGGGGCCAGCACCAAAAGCTCTTGCTGCTCTTCAAGGAGCCAGGCAACCCCATTCACAGCCCCACAAACGATGGCGCTCTCTCTTGCGACAGCCTCCCAAAGTCCAATACTAGCTGCCTGCACCCCTCGGTACGGCCGGAGCCCGGCTCAGCAATTGCGAACGTCCAGGGATTCCTCCCACACCAAAGGGGCCAGGACCAAAAGCTCTTGCTGCTCTTCAAGGAGCCAGGCAACCCCATTCACAGCCCCACAAACGCTGGCGCTCTCTCTTGCGACAGCCTCCCAAAGTCCAATACTACCTGCCTGCACCCCTCGGTACGGCCGGAGCCCGGCTCACCAATTGCAAACGTCCAGGGATTCCTCCCACACCAAAGGGGCCAGGACCAAAAGCTCTTGCTGCTCTTCAAGGAGCCACGCAACCCCATTCACAGCCCCACAAACGCTGGCGCTCTCTCTTGCGACAGCCTCCCAAAGTCCAATACTAGCTGCCTGCGCCGCTGAGTACAGCCGGAACCCGGCTCACCAATTGCGAACGTCCGGGGATTCCTCCCACACCAAAGGTGCCAGCACCAAAAGCTCTTGCTGCTCTTGAAGGAGCCAGGCAACCCCATTCACAGCCCCACAAACGCTGGCGCTCTCTCTTGCGACAGCCTCCCAAAGTCCAATACTACCTGCCTGCACCACCGAGTACAGCCGGAGCCCGGCTCAGGAACTGCAAACGTCCGGGGATTCCTCCCACACCAAAGGGGCCAGGACCAAAAGCTCTTGCTGCTCTTCAAGGAGCCAGGCAACCCCATTCACAGCCCCACAAACGATGGCGCTCTCTCTTGCGACAGCCTCCCAAAGTCCAAATCTAGCTGCCTGCACCCCTCGGTACAGCCGGAGCCCGGCTCAGCAATTGCGAACGTCCAGGGATTCCTCCCACACCAAAGGGGCCAGGACCAAAAGCTCTTGCTGCTCTTCAAGGAGCCAGGCAACCCCATTCACAGCCCCACAAACAATGGCGCTCTCTCTTGCGACAGCCTCCCAAAGTCCAATACTAGCTGCCTGCACCCCTCGGTACGGCCGGAGCCCGGCTCAGCAATTGCAAACGTCCAGGGATTCCTCCCACACCAAAGGGGCCAGGACCAAAAGCTCTTGCTGCTCTTCAAGGAGCCAGGCAACCCCATTCACAGCCCCACAAACGCTGGCGCTCTCTCTTGCGACAGCCTCCCAAAGTCCAATACTAGCTGCCTGCGCCGCTGAGTACAGCCGGAGCCCAGCTCAGCAATTGCGAACGTCCGGGGATTCCTCCCACACCAAAGGTGCCAGCACCAAAAGCTCTTGCTGCTCTTCAAGGAGCCAGGCAACCCCATTCACAGCCCCACAAACGCTGGCGCTCTCTCTTGCGACAGCCTCCCAAAGTCCAATACTACCTGCCTGCACCACCGAGTACAGCCGGAGCCCGGCTCAGCAATTGCAAACGTCCAGGGATTCCTCCCACACCAAAGGGGCCAGGACCAAAAGCTCTTGCTGCTCTTCAAGGAGCCAGGCAACCCCATTCACAGCCCCACAAACGCTGGCGCTCTCTCTTGCGACAGCCTCCCAAAGTCCAATACTAGCTGCCTGCACCACCGAGTACAGCCGGAGCCAGGCTCAAGAACTGCAAACATCCAGGGATTCCTCCCACACCAAAGGTGCCAGGACCAAAAGCTCTTGTTGCTCTTCAAGGAGCCAGGCAACCCCATTCACAGCCCCACAAACGATGGCGCTCTCTCTTGCGACAGCCTCCCAAAGTCCAATACTAGCTGCCTGCACCACCGAGTACAGCTGGAGCCCGGCTCAGCAATTGCGAACATCTGGGGATTCCTCCCACACCAAAGGGGCCAGGACCAAAAGCTCTAGCTGCTCTTCAAGGAGCCAGGCAACCCCATTCACAGCCCCACAAACGCTGGCGCTCTCTCTTGCGACAGCCTCCCAAAGTCCAATACTAGCTGCCTGCACCCCTCGGTATGGCCGGAGCCCGGCTCAGCAATTGCAAACGTCCAGGGATTCCTCCCACACCAAAGGGGCCAGGACCAAAAGCTCTTGCTGCTCTTCAAGGAGCCAGGCAACCCCATTCACAGCCCCACAAACGATGGCGCTCTCTCTTGCGACAGCCTCCCAAAGTCCAATACTAGCTGCCTGCACCCCTCAGTACAGCCGGAGCCCGGCTCAGGAACTGCAAACGTCCGGAGATTCCTCCCACACCAAAGGGGCCAGCACCAAAAGCTCTTGCTGCTCTTCAAGGAGCCAGGCAACCCCATTCACAGCCCCACAAACGCTGGCGCTCTCTCTTGCGACAGCCTCCCAAAGCACAATACTAGCTGCCTGCGCTGCTGAGTACAGCCGGACCCCGGCTCAGCAATTGCGAACGTCCAGGGATTCCTGCCACACCAAAGGTGCCAGGACCAAAAGCTCTTGCTGCTCTTCAAGGAGCCAGGCAACCCCATTCACAGCCCCACAAACGCTGGTGCTCTCTCTTGCGACAGCCCCCCAAAGTCCAATACTAGCTGCCTGCACCACCGAGTACAGCCGGAGCCCGGCTCAGGAACTGCGAACGTCCAGGGATTCCTCCCACACCAAAGGGGCCAGGACCAAAAGCTCTTGCTGCTCTCCAAGGAGCCAGGCAACCCCATTCACAGCCCCACAAACGCTGGCGCTCTCTCTTGCGACAGCCTCCCAAAGTCCAATACTACCTGCCTGCACCACCGAGTACGGCCGGAGCCCGGCTCAGCAATTGCAAACGTCCAGGGATTCATACCACACCAAAGGGGCCAGGACCAAAAGCTCTTGCTGCTCTTCAAGGAGCCACGCAACCCCATTCACAGCCCCACAAACGATGGCGCTCTCTCTTGCGACAGCCTCCCAAAGTCCAACACTAGCTGCCTGCACCACCGAGTACGGTCGGAGCCCGGCTCACCAATTGCAAACGTCCAGGGATTCCTCCCACACCAAAGGGGCCAGGACCAAAAGCTCTTGCTGCTCTTCAAGGAGCCAGGCAACCCCATTCACAGCCCCACAAACGATGGCCCTCTCTCTTGCGACAGCCTCCCAAAGTCCAATACTAGCTGCCTGCACCCCTCGGTACGGCCGGAGCCCGGCTCAGCAATTGCAAACGTCCAGGGATTCCTCCCACACCAAAGGGGCCAGGACCAAAAGCTCTTGCTGCTCTTCAAGGAGCCACGCAACCCCATTCACAGCCCCACAAACGATGGCGCTCTCTCTTGCGACAGCCTCCCAAAGTCCAATACTAGCTGCCTGCACCACCGAGTACAGCCGGAGCCCGGCTCAGGAACTGCGAACGTCCGGGGATTCCTCCCACACCAAAGGGGCCAGGACCAAAAGCTCTTGCTGCTCTTCAAGGAGCCAGGCAACCCCATTCACAGCCCCACAAACGATGGCGCTCTCTCTTGCGACAGCCTCCCAAAGTCCAATACTAGCTGCCTGCACCCCTCGGTACGGCCGGAGCCCGGCTCAGCAATTGCGAACGTCCAGGGATTCCTCCCACACCAAAGGGGCCAGGACCAAAAGCTCTTGCTGCTCTTCAAGGAGCCAGGCAACCCCATTCACAGCCCCACAAACGCTGGCGCTCTCTCTTGCGACAGCCTCCCAAAGTCCAATACTAGCTGCCTGCGCCGCTGAGTACAGCCGGAACCCGGCTCACCAATTGCGAACGTCCGGGGATTCATACCACACCAAAGGGGCCAGCACCAAAAGCTCTTGCTGCTCTTCAAGGAGCCAGGCAACCCCATTCACAGCCCCACAAACGCTGGCGCTCTCTCTTGCGACAGCCTCCCAAAGTCCAATACTAGCTGCCTGCACCACCGAGTACAGCCGGAGCCCGGCTCAGGAACTGCGAACGTCCGGGGATTCCTCCCACACCAAAGGGGCCAGGACCAAAAGCTCTTGCTGCTCTTCAAGGAGCCAGGCAACCCCATTCACAGCCCCACAAACGATGGCGCTCTCTCTTGCGACAGCCTCCCAAAGTCCAATACTACCTGCCTGCACCCCTCGGTACAGCCGGAGCCCGTCTCAGCAATTGCGAACGTCCAGGGATTCCTCCCACACCAAAGGGGCCAGGACCAAAAGCTCTTGCTGCTCTTCAAGGAGCCAGGCAACCCCATTCACAGCCCCACAAACGATGGCGCTCTCTCTTGCGACAGCCTCCCAAAGTCCAATACTAGCTGCCTGCACCACCGAGTACAGCCGGAGCCCGGCTCAGCAATTGCGAATGTCCAGGGATTCCTCCCACACCAAAGGGGCCAGCACCAAAAGCTCTTGCTGCTCTTCAAGGAGCCAGGCAACCCCATTCACAGCCCCACAAACGCTGGCGCTCTCTCTTGCGACAGCCTCCCAAAGTCCAACACTAGCTGCCTGCGCCGCTGAGTACAGCCGGAGCCCGGCTCAGCAATTGCGAACGTCCAGGGATTCCTCCCACACCAAAGGGGCCAGCACCAAAAGCTCTTGCTGCTCTTCAAGGAGCCAGGCAACCCCATTCACAGCCCCACAAACGCTGGCGCTCTCTCTTGCGACAGCCTCCCAAAGTCCAATACTAGCTGCCTGCACCACCGAGTACAGCCGGAGCCCGGCTCAGGAACTGCGAACGTCCAGGGATTCCTCCCACACCAAAGGGGCCAGGACCAAAAGCTCTTGCTGCTCTTCAAGGAGCCACGCAACCCCATTCACAGCCCCACAAACGATGGCGCTCTCTCTTGCGACAGCCTCCCAAAGTCCAATACTTGCTGCCTGCACCACCGAGTACAGCTGGAGCCCGGCTCAGCAATTGCGAACATCTGGGGATTCCTCCCACACCAAAGGGGCCAGGACCAAAAGCTCTAGCTGCTCTTCAAGGAGCCAGGCAACCCCATTCACAGCCCCACAAACGCTGGCGCTCTCTCTTGCGACAGCCTCCCAAAGTCCAATACTAGCTGCCTGCACCCCTCGGTACGGCCGGAGCCCGGCTCAGCAATTGCAAACGTCCAGGGATTCCTCCCACACCAAAGGGGCCAGGACCAAAAGCTCTTGCTGCTCTTCAAGGAGCCACGCAACCCCATTCACAGCCCCACAAACGCTGGCGCTCTCTCTTGCGACAGCCTCCCAAAGCACAATACTAGCTGCCTGCGCTGCTGAGTACAGCCGGACCCCGGCTCAGCAATTGCAAACGTCCAGGGATTCCTGCCACACCAAAGGTGCCAGGACCAAAAGCTCTTGCTGCTCTTCAAGGAGCCACGCAACCCCATTCACAGCCCCACAAACGCTGGTGCTCTCTCTTGCGACAGCCTCCCAAAGTCCAATACTACCTGCCTGCACCACCGAGTACAGCCGGAGCCCGGCTCAGGAACTGCGAACGTCCAGGGATTCCTCCCACACCAAAGGTGCCAGGACCAAAAGCTCTTGCTGCTCTCCAAGGAGCCAGGCAACCCCATTCACAGCCCCACAAACGCTGGCGCTCTCTCTTGCGACAGCCTCCCAAAGTCCAATACTACCTGCCTGCACCACCGAGTACGGCCGGAGCCCGGCTCAGCAATTGCAAACGTCCAGGGATTCATACCACACCAAAGGGGCCAGGACCAAAAGCTCTTGCTGCTCTTCAAGGAGCCAGGCAACCCCATTCACAGCCCCACAAACGATGGCGCTCTCTCTTGCGACAGCCTCCCAAAGTCCAATACTAGCTGCCTGCACCACCGAGTACGGCCGGAGCCCGGCTCAGCAATTGCAAACGTCCAGGGATTCCTCCCACACCAAAGGGGCCAGGACCAAAAGCTCTTGCTGCTCTTCAAGGAGCCAGGCAACCCCATTCACAGCCCCACAAACGATGGCGCTCTCTCTTGCGACAGCCTCCCAAAGTCCAATACTAGCTGCCTGCACCCCTCGGTACGGCCGGAGCCCGGCTCAGCAATTGCGAACGTCCGGGGATTCCTCCCACACCAAAGGGGCCAGGACCAAAAGCTCTTGCTGCTCTTCAAGGAGCCAGGCAACCCCATTCACAGCCCCACAAACGATGGCGCTCTCTCTTGCGACAGCCTCCCAAAGTCCAATACTAGCTGCCTGCACCCCTCGGTACGGCCGGAGCCCGGCTCAGCAATTGCGAACGTCCAGGGATTCCTCCCACACCAAAGGGGCCAGGACCAAAAGCTCTTGCTGCTCTTCAAGGAGCCACGCAACCCCATTCACAGCCCCACAAACGATGGCGCTCTCTCTTGCGACAGCCTCACAAAGTCCAATACTAGCTGCTTGCGCCGCTGAGTACAGCCGGAGCCCGGCTCAGCAATTGCGAACGTCCAGGGATTCCTCCCACACCAAAGGGGCCAGGACCAAAAGCTCTTGCTGCTCTTCAAGGAGCCAGGCAACCCCATTCACAGCCCCACAAACGATGGCGCTCTCTCTTGCGACAGCCTCCCAAAGTCCAATACTAGCTGCCTGCACCACCGAGTACAGCCGGAGCCCGGCTCAGCAATTGCGAACATCCAGGGATTCCTGCCACACCAAAGGGGCCAGCACCAAAAGCTCTTGCTGCTCTTCAAGGAGCCACGCAACCCCATTCACAGCCCCACAAACGCGGGCGCTCTCTCTTGCGACAGCCTCCCAAAGTCCAACACTAGCTGCCTGCGTTGCTGAGTACAGCCGGAGCCCGGCTCAACAACTGCGAACGTCCAGGGATTCCTGCCACACCAAAGGGGCCCGGACCAAAAGCTCTTGCTGCTCTTCAAGGAGACAGGCAACCCCATTCACAGCCCCACAAACGCTGGTGCTCTCTCTTGCGACTGCCTCCCAAAGTCCAATACTAGCTGCCTGCACCACCGAGGACAGCCGGAGCCCGGCTCAGCAATTGCAAACGTCCAGGGATTCCTCCCACACCAAAGGGGCCAGGACCAAAAGCTCTTGCTGCTCTTCAAGGAGCCACGCAACCCCATTCACAGCCCCACAAACGATGGCGCTCTCTCTTGCGACAGCCTCCCAAAGTCCAATACTAGCTGCCTGCGCCCCTCGGTACGGCCGGAGCCAGGCTCAGCAATTGCGAACATCCAGGGATTCCTCCCACACCAAAGGTGCCAGGACCAAAAGCTCTTGCTGCTCTTCAAGGAGCCACGCAACCCCATTCACAGCCCCACAAACGCTGGCGCTCTCTCTTGCGACAGCCTCCCAAAGTCCAATACTAGCTGCCTGCACCACCGAGTACAGCCGGAGCCCGGCTCAGCAATTGCGAACGTCCAGGGATTCCTCCCACACCAAAGGGGCCAGGACCAAAAGCTCTTGCTGCTCTTCAAGGAGCCAGGCAACCCCATTCACAGCCCCACAAACGATGGCGCTCTCTCTTGCGACAGCCTCCCAAAGTCCAATACTAGCTGCCTGCACCCCTCGGTACAGCCGGAGCCCGGCTCAGCAATTGCGAACATCCAGGGATTCCTGCCACACCAAAGGGGCCAGCACCAAAAGCTCTTGCTGCTCTTCAAGGAGCCAGGCAACCCCATTCACAGCCCCACAAACGCTGGCGCTCTCTCTTGCGACAGCCTCCCAAAGTCCAATACTAGCTGCCTGCACCACCGAGTACGGCCGGAGCCCGGCTCACCAATTGCAAACGTCCAGGGATTCCTCCCACACCAAAGGGGCCAGGACCAAAAGCTCTTGCTGCTCTTCAAGGAGCCAGGCAACCCCATTCACAGCCCCACAAACGATGGCGCTCTCTCTTGCGACAGCCTCCCAAAGTCCAATACTACCTGCCTGCACCCCTCGGTACAGCCGGAGCCCGGCTCAGCAATTGCAAACGTCCAGGGATTCCTCCCACACCAAAGGGGCCAGGACCAAAAGCTCTTGCTGCTCTTCAAGGAGCCAGGCAACCGCATTCACAGCCCCACAAACGATGGCGCTCTCTCTTGCGACAGCCTCCCAAAGTCCAATACTAGCTGCCTGCACCACCGAGTACAGCCGGAGCCCGGCTCACCAATTGCGAACGTCCAGGGATTCCTCCCACACCAAAGGGGCCAGGACCAAAAGCTCTTGCTGCTCTTCAAGGAGCCAGGCAACCCCATTCACAGCCCCACAAACGATGGCGCTCTCTCTTGCGACAGCCTCCCAAAGTCCAATACTAGCTGCCTGCACCCCTCGGTACAGCCGGAGCCCGGCTCAGCAATTGCGAACATCCAGGGATTCCTGCCACACCAAAGGGGCCAGCACCAAAAGCTCTTGCTGCTCTTCAAGGAGCCAGGCAACCCCATTCACAGCCCCACAAACGCTGGCGCTCTCTCTTGCGACAGCCTCCCAAAGTCCACTACTAGCTGCCTGCACCACCGAGTACGGCCGGAGCCCGGCTCACCAATTGCAAACGTCCAGGGATTCCTCCCACACCAAAGGGGCCAGGACCAAAAGCTCTTGCTGCTCTTCAAGGAGCCAGGCAACCCCATTCACAGCCCCACAAACGATGGCGCTCTCTCTTGCGACAGCCTCCCAAAGTCCAATACTAGCTGCCTGCACCACCGAGTACAGCCGGAGCCCGGCTCAGGAACTGCGAACGTCCAGGGATTCCTCCCACACCAAAGGTGCCAGGACCAAAAGCTCTTGCTGCTCTTCAAGGAGCCAGGCAACCCCATTCACAGCCCCACAAACGCTGGCGCTCTCTCTTGCGACAGCCTCCCAAAGTCCAATACTACCTGCCTGCACCCCTCGGTACAGCCGGAGCCCGGCTCAGCAATTGCAAACGTCCAGGGATTCCTCCCACACCAAAGGGGCCAGGACCAAAAGCTCTTGCTGCTCTTCAAGGAGCCAGGCAACCCCATTCACAGCCCCACAAACGCTGGTGCTCTCTCTTGCGACAGCCTCCCAAAGCACAATACTAGCTGCCTGCGCTGCTGACTACAGCCGGACCCCGGCTCAGCAATTGCGAACGTCCAGGGATTCCTGCCACACCAAAGGGGCCAGGACCAAAAGCTCTTGCTGCTCTTCAAGGAGCCAGGCAACCCCATTCACAGCCCCACAAACGCTGGTGCTCTCTCTTGCGACAGCCTCCCAAAGTCCAATACTACCTGCCTGCACCACCGAGTACGGCCGGAGCCCAGCTCAGGAACTGCGAACGTCCAGGGATTCCTCCCACACCAAAGGTGCCAGGACCAAAAGCTCTTGCTGCTCTCCAAGGAGCCAGGCAACCCCATTCACAGCCCCACAAACGCTGGCGCTCTCTCTTGCGACAGCCTCCCAAAGTCCAATACTACCTGCCTGCACCACCGAGTACGGCCGGAGCCCGGCTCAGCAATTGCAAACGTCCAGGGATTCCTCCCACACCAAAGGGGCCAGGACCAAAAGCTCTTGCTGCTCTTCAAGGAGCCAGGCAACCCCATTCACAGCCCCACAAACGATGGCGCTCTCTCTTGCGACAGCCTCCCAAAGTCCAATACTAGCTGCCTGCACCACCGAGTACGGCCGGAGCCCGGCTCACCAATTGCAAACGTCCAGGGATTCATACCACACCAAAAGGGCCAGGACCAAAAGCTCTTGCTGCTCTTCAAGGAGCCAGGCAACCCCATTCACAGCCCCACAAACGCTGGCGCTCTCTCTTGCGACAGCCTCCCAAAGTCCAACACTAGCTGCCTGCACCACCGAGTACGGTCGGAGCCCGGCTCACCAATTGCAAACGTCCAGGGATTCCTCCCACACCAAAGGGGCCAGGACCAAAAGCTCTTGCTGCTCTTCAAGGAGCCAGGCAACCCCATTCACAGCCCCACAAACGATGGCGCTCTCTCTTGCGACAGCCTCCCAAAGTCCAATACTAGCTGCCTGCACCCCTCGGTACGGCCGGAGCCCGGCTCAGCAATTGCGAACGTCCGGGGATTCCTCCCACACCAAAGGGGCCAGGACCAAAAGCTCTTGCTGCTCTTCAAGGAGCCAGGCAACCCCATTCACAGCCCCACAAACGATGGCGCTCTCTCTTGCGACAGCCTCCCAAAGTCCAATACTACCTGCCTGCACCCCTCGGTACGGCCGGAGCCCGGCTCAGCAATTGCGAACGTCCAGGGATTCCTCCCACACCAAAGGGGCCAGCACCAAAAGCTCTTGCTGCTCTTCAAGGAGCCACGCAACCCCATTCACAGCCCCACAAACGATGGCGCTCTCTCTTGCGACAGCCTCACAAAGTCCAATACTAGCTGCTTGCGCCGCTGAGTACAGCCGGAGCCCGGCTCAGCAATTGCGAACGTCCAGGGATTCCTCCCACACCAAAGGGGCCAGGACCAAAAGCTCTTGCTGCTCTTCAAGGAGCCAGGCAACCCCATTCACAGCCCCACAAACGATGGCGCTCTCTCTTGCGACAGCCTCCCAAAGTCCAATACTAGCTGCCTGCACCCCTCGGTACAGCCGGAGTCCGGCTCAGGAACTGCAAACGTCCGGAGATTCCTCCCACACCAAAGGGGCCAGGACCAAAAGCTCTTGCTGCTCTTCAAGGAGCCAGGCAACCCCATTCACAGCCCCACAAACGCGGGCGCTCTCTCTTGCGACAGCCTCCCAAAGTCCAACACTAGCTGCCTGTGCTGCTGAGTACAGCCGGAGCCCGGCTCAGCAATTGCGAACGTCCAGGGATTCCTGCCACACCAAAGGGGCCCGGACCAAAAGCTCTTGCTGCTCTTCAAGGAGACAGGCAACCCCATTCACAGCCCCACAAACGCTGGCGCTCTCTCTTGCGACTGCCTCCCAAAGTCCAATACTAGCTGCCTGCACCACCGAGGACAGCCGGAGCCCGGCTCAGCAATTGCAAACGTCCAGGGATTCCTCCCACACCAAAGGGGCCAGCACCAAAAGCTCTTGCTGCTCTTCAAGGAGCCACGCAACCCCATTCACAGCCCCACAAACGATGGCGCTCTCTCTTGCGACAGCCTCCCAAAGTCCAATACTACCTGCCTGCACCCCTCGGTACAGCCGGAGCCCTATTCAGCAATTGCGAACGTCCAGGGATTCCTGCCACACCAAAGGGGCCAGGACCAAAAGCTCTTGCTGCTCTTCAAGGAGCCAGGCAACCCCATTCACAGCCCCACAAACGATGGCGCTCTCTCTTGCGACAGCCTCCCAAAGTCCAATACTAGCTGCCTGCTCCGCTCGGTACGGCCGGAGCCCGGCTCAGCAATTGCAAACGTCCAGGGATTCCTGCCACACCAAAGGTGCCAGGACCAAAAGCTCTTGCTGCTCTTCAAGGAGCCAGGCAACCCCATTCACAGCCCCACAAACGATGGCGCTCTCTCTTGCGACAGCCTCCCAAAGTCCAATACTAGCTGCCTGCACCACCGAGTACAGCCGGAGCCCGGCTCAGCAATTGCGAACGTCCAGGGATTCCTCCCACACCAAAGGGGCCAGGACCAAAAGCTCTTGCTGCTCTTCAAGGAGCCAGGCAACCCCATTCACAGCCCCACAAACGCTGGCGCTCTCTCTTGCGACAGCCTCCCAAAGTCCAATACTAGCTGCCTGCTCCGCTCGGTACGGCCGGAGCCCGGCTCAGCAATTGCAAACGTCCAGGGATTGCTCCCACACCAAAGGGGCCAGGACCAAAAGCTCTTGCTGCTCTTCAAGGAGCCAGGCAACCCCATTCACAGCCCCACAAACGATGGCGCTCTCTCTTGCGACAGCCTCCCAAAGTCCAATACTAGCTGCCTGCACAACCGAGTACAGCCGGAGCCCGGCTCAGGAACTGCGAACGTCCAGGGATTCCTCCCACACCAAAGGGGCCAGGACCAAAAGCTCTTGCTGCTCTTCAAGGAGCCAGGCAACCCCATTCACAGCCCCACAAACGATGGCGCTCTCTCTTGCGACAGCCTCCCAAAGTCCAATACTAGCTGCCTGCACCCCTCGGTACAGCTGGAGCCCGGCTCAGCAATTGCGAACATCCAGGGATTCCTGCCACACCAAAGGGGCCAGGACCAAAAGCTCTTGCTGCTCTTCAAGGAGCCAGGCAACCCCATTCACAGCCCCACAAACGATGGCGCTCTCTCTTGCGACAGCCTCCCAAAGTCCAATACTAGCTGCCTGCACCCCTCGGTACGGCCGGAGCCCGGCTCAGCAATTGCGAACGTCCAGGGATTCCTCCCACACCAAAGGGGCCAGGACCAAAAGCTCTTGCTGCTCTTCAAGGAGCCAGGCAACCCCATTCACAGCCCCACAAACGCTGGCGCTCTCTCTTGCGACAGCCTCCCAAAGTCCAATACTAGCTGCCTGCACCACCGAGTACGGCCGGAGCCCGGCTCACCAATTGCAAACGTCCAGGGATTCCTCCCACACCAAAGGGGCCAGGACCAAAAGCTCTTGCTGCTCTTCAAGGAGCCAGGCAACCCCATTCACAGCCCCACAAACGCTGGCGCTCTCTCTTGCGACAGCCTCCCAAAGTCCAATACTACCTGCCTGCACCACCGAGTACAGCCGGAGCCCGGCTCACCAATTGCAAACGTCCAGGGATTCCTCCCACACCAAAGGGGCCAGGACCAAAAGCTCTAGCTGCTCTTCAAGGAGCCAGGCAACCCCATTCACAGACCCACAAACGATGGCGCTCTCTCTTGCGACAGCCTCCCAAAGTCCAATACTAGCTGCCTGCACCCCTCGGTACGGCCGGAGCCCGGCTCAGCAATTGCAAACGTCCAGGGATTCCTCCCACACCAAAGGGGCCAGGACCAAAAGCTCTTGCTGCTCTTCAAGGAGCCAGGCAACCCCATTCACAGCCCCACAAACGATGGCGCTCTCTCTTGCGACAGCCTCCCAAAGTCCAATACTAGCTGCCTGCACCCCTCAGTACGGCCGGAGCCCGGCTCAGCAATTGCGAACGTCCGGGGATTCCTCCCACACCAAAGGGGCCAGGACCAAAAGCTCTTGCTGCTCTTCAAGGAGCCAGGCAACCCCATTCACAGCCCCACAAACGATGGCGCTCTCTCTTGCGACAGCCTCCCAAAGTCCAATACTAGCTGCCTGCACCACCGAGTACGGCCGGAGCCCGGCTCAGCAATTGCGAACGTCTAGGGATTCCTCCCACACCAAAGGTGCCAGGACCAAAAGCTCTTGCTGCTCTTCAAGGAGCCAGGCAACCCCATTCACAGCCCCACAAACGCTGGCGCTCTCTCTTGCGACAGCCTCCCAAAGTCCAATACTAGCTGCCTGCACCACCGAGTACGGCCGGAGCCCGGCTCACCAATTGCAAACGTCCAGGGATTCCTCCCACACCAAAGGGGCCAGGACCAAAAGCTCTTGCTGCTCTTCAAGGAGCCAGGCAACCCCATTCACAGCCCCACAAACGATGGCGCTCTCTCTTGTGACAGCCTCCCAAAGTCCAATACTAGCTGCCTGCACCACCGAGTACGGCCGGAGCCCGGCTCACCAATTGCAAACGTCCAGGGATTCCTCCCACACCAAAGGGGCCAGGACCAAAAGCTCTTGCTGCTCTTCAAGGAGCCAGGCAACCCCATTCACAGCCCCACAAACGCTGGCGCTCTCTCTTGCGACAGCCTCCCAAAGTCCAACACTAGCTGCCTGCACCACCGAGTACGGTCGGAGCCCGGCTCACCAATTGCAAACGTCCAGGGATTTCTCCCACACCAAAGGGGCCAGGACCAAAAGCTCTTGCTGCTCTTCAAGGAGCCAGGCAACCCCATTCACAGCCCCACAAACGATGGCGCTCTCTCTTGCGACAGCCTCCCAAAGTCCAATACTAGCTGCCTGCACCCCTCGGTACGGCCGGAGCCCGGCTCAGCAATTGCGAATGTCCGGGGATTCCTCCCACACCAAAGGGGCCAGGACCAAAAGCTCTTGCTGCTCTTCAAGGAGCCAGGCAACCCCATTCACAGCCCCACAAACGATGGCGCTCTCTCTTGCGACAGCCTCCCAAAGTCCAATACTAGCTGCCTGCACCCCTCGGTACGGCCGGAGCCCGGCTCAGCAATTGCGAACGTCCAGGGATTCCTCCCACACCAAAGGGGCCAGCACCAAAAGCTCTTGCAGCTCTTCAAGGAGCCACGCAACCCCATTCACAGCCCCACAAACGATGGCGCTCTCTCTTGCGACAGCCTCACAAAGTCCAATACTAGCTGCTTGCGCCGCTGAGTACAGCCGGAGCCCAGCTCAGCAATTGCGAACGTCCAGGGATTCCTCCCACACCAAAGGGGCCAGGACCAAAAGCTCTTGCTGCTCTTCAAGGAGCCAGGCAACCCCATTCACAGCCCCACAAACGATGGCGCTCTCTCTTGCGACGGCCTCCCAAAGTCCAATACTAGCTGCCTGCACCCCTCGGTACAGCCGGAGCCCGGCTCAGCAATTGCGAACATCCAGGGATTCCTGCCACACCAAAGGGGCCAGGACCAAAAGCTCTTGCTGCTCTCCAAGGAGCCAGGCAACCCCATTCACAGCCCCACAAACAATGGCGCTCTCTCTTGCGAGAGACTCCCAAAGTCCAAATCTAGCTGCCTGCACCCCTCGGTACAGCCGGAGCCCGGCTCAGGAACCGCGAACGTCCAGGGATTCCTGCCACACCAAAGGGGCCAGGACCAAAAGCTCTTGCTGCTCTTCAAGGAGCCAGGCAACCCCATTCACAGCCCCACAAACGCTGGCGCTCTCTCTTGCGACAGCCTCCCAAAGTCCAATACTAGCTGCCTGCACCCCTCGGTACGGCCGGAGCCCGGCTCACCAATTGCAAACGTCCAGGGATTCCTCCCACACCAAAGGGGCCAGCACCAAAAGCTCTTGCTGCTCTTCAAGGAGCCACGCAACCCCATTCACAGCCCCACAAACGATGGCGCTCTCTCTTGCGACAGCCTCCCAAAGTCCAACACTAGCTGCCTGCACCACCGAGTACAGCCGGAGCCCGGCTCAGGAACTGCGAACGTCCAGGGATTCCTCCCACACCAAAGGGGCCAGGACCAAAAGCTCTTGCTGCTCTTCAAGGAGCCAGGCAACCCCATTCACAGCCCCACAAACGATGGCGCTCTCTCTTGCGACAGCCTCCCAAAGTCCAATACTAGCTGCCTGCACCCCTCAGTACGGCCGGAGCCCGGCTCAGCAATTGCGAACGTCCGGGGATTCCTCCCACACCAAAGGGGCCAGGACCAAAAGCTCTTGCTGCTCTTCAAGGAGCCAGGCAACCCCATTCACAGCCCCACAAACGCTGGCGCTCTCTCTTGCGACAGCCTCCCAAAGTCCAACACTACCTGCCTGCGCCCCTCGGTACAGCCGGACCCCGGCTCAGGAATTGCGAACGTCCAGGGATTCCTCCCACACCAAAGGGGCCAGCACCAAAAGCTCTTGCTGCTCTTCAAGGAGCCAGGCAACCCCATTCACAGCCCCACAAACGCTGGCGCTCTCTCTTGCGACAGCCTCCCAAAGTCCAATACTAGCTGCCTGCACCACCGAGTACGGCCGGAGCCCGGCTCAC